>NC_080731.1:2115740-2200740 GCF_019097595.1 Hemibagrus wyckioides
GTGTGTGTGTGTGTGTGTGTGTGTGTGTGTGTGTGTGTGTGTGTGTGTGTGTGTGTGAGAGAGAGAGAGAAAGTGTGTGTGTTTGTGAGTTGGTGTGTGTGGGAGAAAATGTGTAAGTGGGAGTGTGTGTGTGGTTGTGGAATCAAACAATTTAACTTTCTGTAAATGGGAAGCAAAGCGACATTGTTACATACTCTCACTGACAAACCCCGCCCACTTTTACATCTCCTTGTGTCTTTTTTATTTTTTTTTTATGACTTCTTTTTTTTTTTTTTAAATGACACGTTCATGGTTTTAAACATTCCTCCTGGCGTTACCACGGTTACGGCTGTGTCTCGTTGCAGAGCATCCTGGTGTCCTGGACCAAGGGCTTCAAGGCGAGCGGGGTGGAGGGGAAGGACGTGGTGGACCTGCTGAGGAAAGCCATCAAGAGGAGAGGGGTAAGAGTGACAACTGTAGAGAAATGTCTGAGAGATGGACTTGTTAAAGTGCTGCTGACTTCATCACACACTCATCAGTCCTCTTCTCCTTCCTCATCCTCTGCTGCACCTCTGCTGGCTTTAATCATCACACTGATCCTGTCCGAGCAGCGGTCAGTCAATCGGTTGGAAATAAACTAAAACCCACCCGTTTTGTGTGGAAGGAGATCCGGCCTGTGGTTGTTTCCCAGTGTTTCATCAGGCTTCTGCTACAAGTCACACAGGAACGGAGGAGTGTTTCAGAGTCTGGACACCAAAATGACCAGCTGCTCTTTTACTATAAATTATAGACGTGACTTGAAGTTAATGAGTGGTACGATCTGCGTCAATCCCAGAAATCTGTTATATTTATCAAACAGAGTGAGCTCTGAACTATAAACACGCCTCCTTTACTGTGACTGGCAGACCCAGAGGACAAGCCATGCCTCCTTTACTGTGACTGGCAGACCCAGGGGACAAGCCACACCTCCTTTACTGTGACTGGCAGACCCAGGGGACAAGCCACGCCTCCTTTACTGTGACTGGCAGACCCAGGGGACAAGCCACGCCTCCTTTACTGTGACTGGCAGACCCAGGGGACAAGCCACGCCTCCTTTACTGTGACTGGCAGACCCAGGGGACAAGCCACGCCTCCTTTACTGTGACTGACAGACCCAGAGGACAAGCCACGCCTCCTTTACTTTGAATGACATACCCAGTGGACAAGCCACGCCTCCTTTACCTCCCGCTATCCATATTGTTTCCTTTATTAAACCTTTTATTTTTCAGTATTCTGGTTTTTGAACACGTCTTCCATTATTTCAGAACAGAAATAAAAACCTGACTGTTGTTACTGATATATTTTCTAAGCCGTTTTTTTTTCTCCTGTCAGGACTTTGACATCGACATTGTAGCTGTGATCAACGACACCGTGGGGACCATGATGACCTGCGGCTTCGACGACCATCACTGTGAGATCGGCCTCATCGTAGGTGAGTGACCTCCCACACCCTACCCCCTCCCCACTCCATCTCCCCACCTCACCTCTCTCTCCACCTCACCTCTCTCTCACGCTCTGTCTTTACCTCACCTCTCGTTTAATCTCATCTCTCTTCAACTCACTCACTTCATGTGTCTTCACCCCCCCCCTCACACTCATCTCTCAGTTCATCTCTCTCTTCACCTCACCCTCTCTCTCTTCACCTCTCTCATATATATTTTCTCTCTCTCTTCCCATTTTTTCCTTCTTTTATATATATATTTTTTCCATCCTCACCTTGTAGTGGAATTCCATCTGCTATTTTTTACTCCTGAAAATCTTCTGACACTCAGACGGTTTCGTGTCCACTC
Source organism: Hemibagrus wyckioides (assembly GCF_019097595.1). Lineage (NCBI taxonomy): Eukaryota > Metazoa > Chordata > Actinopteri > Siluriformes > Bagridae > Hemibagrus > Hemibagrus wyckioides. Next base: position 2,117,549 of record NC_080731.1, read on the forward strand.
TCTGTTCAGTCTATTGTACGCAACAAAAAAGTCATGAAGATGTGTCACAAAGCTCTGACTTCACCTGACCAAATGAAGAGCTTTTTATTCAGTTTAACGGGTGAGATGATGAAATTGAATCAAACTCGGCGTGTCCAGTAATTATTTTGAATTTCTTTTAATTGGTGTTTGACAAAGACAGTTCAAAAAACGTGCGTCATTTTCATTCTTGTGTGTACCTGTTTGGCAATGACGTGTGTGTATGTGTGTAGGTACAGGTACGAACGCCTGCTACATGGAGGAGATGAGGAACATGGAGCTGGTGGAAGGAGATGAGGGCCGCATGTGTGTGAACATGGAGTGGGGAGCGTTCGGAGACGATGGCGCTCTCGACGACATTCGCACAAACTTCGACCGCGAGATCGACGCCGGATCTCTGAACCCGGGCAAACAGCTGTGAGTGACACGAGAGACACGTGGTGTCAGGGAGAGAAAACAACCCGTGTCATGTGCAGAGCTCGGGGATTTATGCCTGCATTCACTGCTAGAGTTATTATACAGGGCTGTACTGAATGAATGAACGTATTTATTTAATGCGCACACACACACACACACGCACACACATGTACACACAAACACACACATGTTAATCCTGTCAGTAGTATCCTGAAGTATAGAAACCTTTCTGTCCTTGAGTTATGAACTTGTTTATTAACTTGCCCGAGTCTTAATAGGAACAGAACATTCTGGAGAAAATACATGTCATGATTACTTACGGAGTAGAGCTGGGGGTTTTGTACAAGGATGTGAACTGCAGACTGATAATTTGGAGTTTCTCTCCTTGTTATCCGAGTTTCGGTGACGAGTGTGAAGGTTGTTTGAGATCTGCTGCTTTAAGGAGCTCGGTCCATGAAAAAAATTTTTTTTATAAAAAGAGCAGCTTGTGTTCCCTCACGGTCAAATTATAATAATAAAATATTACTTTATAATCCATTATTATTACCATTAATATTACTAATAAATACTATTTAATACTAATAAATAAATTTATAAATAATAAATACTAATAATAATTATACTTTTAATTATTTGTGATGTTACTGAGGATTTCATGAGACACACAGAACAAAGCACCTGGTTTTAATAAGCAGTGCCTCTGACACTGACAGACCCTGAGGACAAGCCACGCCTCCTATACTGTGACTGACAGACCCAGAGGACAAGCCACACCTCCTTTACTGTGACTGACAGACCCAGAGGACAAGCCACGCCTCCTTTACTGTGACTGACAGACCCAGAGGACAAGCCACGCCTCCTTTACTGTGACTCACAGACCCAGAGGAAAAGCCACGCCTCCTTTACTATGACTGACAGACCCAGAGGACCAGCCATGCCTCCTTTACTGTGACTGACATCCAGGAGACAAACCACACCTCCTTTACTGTGACTGACATACCTAGAAGACAAGCCACACCTTCTGTACTGTGACTGATATACCCAGAGGACAAGCCACGCCTCCTTTACTGTGAATTTATCACAAATACTGACATTACAGAGGAGAAAACATGTCTCCTATGCTGTGACTACACAAAAGGAGAAATCACACCCGCCTTCTCATACCCAGAGGAGAGGCCACACATCTTTTATTAGAACTGACTTGCACAAAGGAGAAGCCACACCTTTTTTTGTGTTACCAACGGATGCTAGAGAAGATATGCCCACTTTCATCACTATGTTTATATATGTATGTATATGTGTGTGTGTATATATGTATATATGTGTGTGTGTGTGTGTGTGTGTGTGTGTGTGTGTGTGTGTGTGTGTGTGTGTGTGTGTGTGTGTGTGTGTGTGTGTGTGTGTGTGTGTGTGTGTGTGTGTGTGTGTGTGTGTGTGTGTGTGTGTGTGTGTGTGTATATATATATATATATATATATATATATATATATATATATATATATATATATATATATATATATATATATATATATATATATATATATATAAAATTAACCTGTGTGTGCGTGCAGATTTGAGAAGATGATCAGTGGAATGTACATGGGTGAACTGGTACGCATCATCCTGGTGAAGATGACTAAAGAGGGTCTGCTGTTCCAGGGCCGGACCACACCCGATCTACTCGTCACCGGTCACTTCAAAACCAGCTACATCTCAGCCATCGAGAACGACAAGTCAGTAGATTTCCTCTGTGTGCGTATGTGTATGTGTGTGTGTGTGTGTGTGTGTGTGCTGCCCTAAAACACATGAATCCTGTTCAGTGAGTGGTTAATCGGCACAATGTGTAGTCCTTCATAGGCCAAGTGAAGGTTAAGCACCACTCAAAACACTGTCACATCATATACACACACACACACACACACACACACACACACACACAGCATTTTAATTTCCTGTTTTTAATCAGTCTGCTCTGACTGCTAAAAGGCTTTTCTCATTTCTCCCACCATGGCCTCTGGGATGAGCCGGCATTTAACCCAGCCCTGCTGAGGTCTCACTTTGTTTTGTAAAAGAAGGAAAACAGCTCTTGCTCTCGCTCGCTCTCTCTCTCTCTCGCTTTCTCTCTCTCTCTCTCTCTCTCTCTCTCTCTCTCTCTCTCTCCCTCTCTCTCCATGAACAGACTGTCACACTCTGGCAGGACCAGTGGTTGTTGGCTTTCTTCTAAATAAATAAAACCTCCCTTTAAGGGCGTTGGAAATTTTCTCCATGCTGGTGTTCCTGACCTCGTGTGCCCTGTGTATCAGCAGCGATGATAAACATATTAACTGAATATGTGCGTAAGCATGACAGTGTTTGTGTGAGAGTGTGTCAGTGTGCGTAAGCATGACAGTGTGTGTGTGAGAGTGTGTCAGTGTGCATAAGCATGACAGTGTGTGTGTGAGAGTGTGTCAGTGTGCATAAGCATGACAGTGTGTTTGTGTGAGAGTGTGTCAGTGTGCATAAGCATGACAGTGTGTTTGTGTGAGAGTGTGTCAGTGTGCATAAGCATGACTGTGTGTGTGTGTGAGAGTGTGTCAGTGTGCATAAGCATGACTGTGTGTGTGTGAGAGTGTGTCAGTGTGCATAAGCATGACTGTGTGTGTGTGAGAGTGTGTCAGTGTGCATAAGCATGACTGTGTGTGTGTGAGAGAGTCGAGAGCGAGTGTGTGTGTGTGATGGTGTGCATTAGGATGACTGTGTGATTGTGCATGACTTGGTGTGTGTATGAGGGAGTGTGTGTGTGTGTGATGGTGTGCATTAGCATGACCGTGTGTGTGTTTGATAGCGTGACACTGTGCGAGTGTGTGCGTGATAGTGTATATAAACGTGAGAGAGAGTGTGTGTGTTTGTGTGTGTGGTGTGCATGACTGTGTGAGACTGTTCATGATAGTGTTTAGTGTGACTGTGTGTGTGTGTGAGGGAGTGACCGTGTGTGTGTGTGTGATATAAAATCGTGGTATATGAGGACTTGAAAAGCTTCTGAGATGTTGGTGATGTAAGAGCGGTGTTCTATGCAGCATCAGCACCGTGAGGATCATCAGCACTTTTCTTCTTTCAGTCATGTTGGTTCTGTTTTTTTTTTCTTTTCTGAAGCTCAGTTGGATTTTCTCTTCTTCCACTGACCGAGTGTCTGCTTGACCGCCTCCTTCACTCTCATTTTCTTCTACACTTCCATCTCTCTAGCTGAATAACAGGGGAAAAAAAGCACAGTGTTATTGTTGAACTGATTTATTCAGAGTCACGTACCCTTACCCAGACTCGTCACTTCAGATCGATTCTGACATTCTGAAAATAAATAAATAAATAAATTTAAAAAAAGCAGCAAGGAACAAATCTGTCTAAAAATAACTGGCTGTCTGGATTTAGATTTCGGTGTAGTACAAAAACCATTGTTTCTCACTTTCTCACAGGCTTCATCCGGGTTCTGTGTAGAAAATATAATTTTAGAGTTTTATTTATTTACTTCTTAAAAATAAAGTTTTGATATTTTAATTTCCCGCTTCACTGAGGTGCCGATATCTACAGCTTATCTCTAAACAATTAAGCTCTTATGTAAGCTCTTAGCACCTGTTTACACCTGTAATTTCATGTCGGAACAGAAAAAACTCTTCCTGGTTAGGCCACACCCACATCAAGTTTAAATCCAGCTCCAGATAAAGGTGTGCCTGTGTATAATCTCCCATCAGCCCTCTCACACTCCAGACAGCCTTCATTATCCTTTGAGAAACCCTGATAATCTCCTGAACCCCACAGGAGCAGAGGAACGCTGCAGATCTTATCGTATTGTGTGCATCTGTGCTGTTTTATTATCTCTGAACACCTGATCTCATTCAAACAGAGAAATGGGATCAGAACCGTTTCTGATGTGTGTGTGTGTGTGTGTGTGTGTGTGTAGGAGTAAGGAAGGCCTGGTGTGTGTGGAGCAGGTTCTGCGTGATCTGGGTCTGGATCCGTCTCCTGAGGACTGCGTGGCGGTGCAGCGCGTGTGTCAGATCGTGTCGACTCGAGCGGCTCACCTGTGCGCCGCGTCGCTGGCCGCAGTGCTGCGGCAGATCCGTGACAACAAGGCCATGGATCGACTGCGCACTACGATCGGCGTGGACGGATCAGTGTACAAGAACCACCCACAGTCAGTAAACTGCAGGCTTCTTCACAACTGTACTGGATTCATATACAGGTCTAGATACTAAAGTGTGTGTGTGTTGCTCAGGTTTGCGCGACGGTTACACAAGATGGTGCGCCTCCTGGTGCCTGACTGTGACGTGCGTTTCCTGCGCTCGGAGGACGGCAGCGGGAAAGGCGCCGCCATGGTAACGGCGGTGGCCTACAGGTTGGCGAAGCAGCATGCTGAGCGCCAGCAGGTCCTGGACACACTGAGACTCAGCCGAGAACAGCTGATGGAGGTGAAGAGGAGGATGGAGGTGCAGATGAAGAGGGGACTCGCTCGGGACACCCACAACTCCGCCACCGTCAAAATGCTGCCCACCTACGTCAGAGCCACACCCGACGGCACAGGTAAGAGGGGGGGAGAGAGAGAGAGAGAGAGAGAGAGAGATGGAAAGAAAGAGAAAGACCGGGAGGGGGGAGCGAGGGAAAGAGGGAGAGACAGAGAAGGAGAGGGAGAGGAAAGGAGAAAGATATAGAGAGATGTTCTTCTTTCCTTCTTCAGTTTTCTTCCTTTTTTTCTTTCTCTTTTAAATTCTTCTTCTTCTTCGTCTTCTTTCTAATTCCCTTTTCAACCTTAATCTTTTTCTTTCTTTCCCTCTCCATCCATCCATCCATCCATCCACTGAGTAGCTCCTCCTCCCCAGAGAGTCCTGTCCTGTAGTTTATGTTCTCAGGCTGAACTCTGGAGCTTTGTGTTCCTCTGCGTCTCGGGAAACTCGGCTCTGCTCTGGGGTCCGATTAAGAAAATTCGAAGCTCATCAGAGTGCCTCGGTCGCAGCGTTCCAGACAGCCGACATTAAAGCATTAAAGAAGAGCAGGGTGAACACCTTTCCTTCCTTCCTTCTTTCTCTCTCTCCGTGTTTCTGCTCATGCTGCGATCCCGCCGAGGTTCAGAGCGAACACTGATCCGTCTCTAACGCAGCCGATAACGAGCGTTCTCCTGCCGAGAGGAAGTCCAGAGCTGAGGACAAATACGGTTTAATGAGAGCGCATCGCTGACAAGGGGTTTATATATACGTGTGTGTGTGTGTGTGTGTGTGAGAGAGAGAGAGAGAGAAACTCCTGCTGTTGTGTAACCTGATACCCGACACCGCAGTGAGGAGTGATGTAGAGAAATATTTCAGGCTCCTGTCACATCCACTGAAATTTCTCACCTCGGCTTGATCACATGCAGCGCCAAGACACGTTTCTAATCATCCCTCCGTCTGATTCTGGCGTTCCGCAGGGCGCACCACGCTCCCTCGCAGTGAGATAAGACGCTCTGTGCTCTGGCGATCGACCGGCGCTGGAAGACTCCATGCTTTTGTTTCGTTTCGAATACGTTTTGCTCGACCCTCCGTTTAACTACTTCCTGGATCTGCGTGTCACATCAGTGACCTGATGGACAACTGAAAAACAGGCTTGAGAAAAGAGATCGATATCAATAAACCTTCCATCACTGATTAGGTTTGTTTTCTTTCACATAGGAGGGAATAAGCTCCGCCCCCTGTGGCACTCATTGTTCAGTGTGAGTTCAGTGAACTCTGTGGCTCTTCAGACTGCAGAAAAGAGACAGGGAGAGAGGGGGAGAGAGACCGGGAGAGAGAGGCAAGGAGAGAGGGAGAGACACAGAGACTGAGACACAGAGCGAGAGAGAGAGAGAGCGAGAGAGACACAGGGTGGGAGAGAGAAAGAGAGAATTAGGGAGAGGGAAAGAAACACAGGGAGAGAGAGACAGACAAGGAGAGGGAGAGAAACGGAAACTCTGTGTATCTTCAAACTGAACTCAACCCCTCATTATTGTTTACATTTCTGGCATTTAGTCGACGCCCTTATCCAGAGTGACTTACATTCTTATACAGCTGAGCAGTTGGGGGTTAAGGGCCTTTGCTTAGGGGCCCAGTAGCGGTAGTTTGGTGGACCTGGGACTCGATCTCACAACCTTCAATAATTGGACAATAGTCCAATGCCTTAACCACTAAGCTTCCTCACACCATTTATCACTGTCCTAAACATCCCCCAGGTGTGAAACGATGCACTGTTAGGATGTTAGGACTGGTTGCTTAGCAACAGACATCCAATCTGAACCTAAACAGTGCTTCAGCTTATCATCAGATGAAAACCAGGAAATACCTGAACAACACCCAACAAAAACGATGGATGGATGATGGATAGAGTCAGGTGGAGAAACAACCGAACATCACAGAAATGCTCGTCGTAGTGAGGGGGATATGCGTCACGCTGAAACATTAGTGCTAGTCAAGGAACAACAACGAACAAACGTCTGGTCGAGTAGACGAGAAAAACGGAGGATAAAGCTGTGAACGATAACAGAACCTGCTCGGGTCCAGACACACAGACCTGAACGCTTTCCTCACTGATGGAAGTGTAAGCATGAGACGAGTCGTTTTAAAGCACTGCTGGATTTATCCAATCATGGCTGCTGATACATGAATATGCAAATGAGCAGAAGGTTACAGCAGGGTGTGTGAGGAGGAAAGAGACGGAAAGAAAGACAGAAGGAAAAGAGACGGGGAAGGAAGGAAAGAAACGAAAGAAGGAAGGAAAGACAGAAGGAAGCAAGGAAGCAAAAAGGAAATAAATAAAGGAAGGAAGGAATGAGAGAATGAAGGAATGGGGAGAAAAGGAAAGAATGAAGGAAGGAAAGAGAAAATGGTCAGAGTGAAATAAAAAAGAATAAAAGAAATGGGGTGAAGGATGGAAGGAAAGAAACAAAGGAAGAAAGGAAAAAACGAAGGAAGGAAGGGAAAAAACGAAGGAAAAGAAGGATGGTCAGAAGGAAGGGAGGAAGGGAAAAAGAAATAAATGGAAGGAAGGAAGGAAGGAAACAAAACGAAGGAAGGAAGGAAAGAATAAATTGAAATGAAACAAAGGAAGGAAAGAGAAAAATGGTCAGAGTGAAATAAAAAAGAATTAAAGAAATGGTGGGGCATTGAAGGAAGGAAGGAAGTAAAAGAAGGAAGAAGGGGAAAAAAGGAAGGAAGGAAGGTAGTAACAGAAGCACAGACCTGAACGTTTTTCCTCACTGATGGAAGTGTAAACATGAGATGAGTCGATATTTAAAGCGGCGCTGGATTTATCCAATCAGGGCTGCTGATGCATGAATATGCAAATGAGCATTAGGTTACAGCAGGGTGTGTGAGTGGACGCTGTTGGGGTTTTTCACTCCTCATGTTAAGTTAAAAATAAGCAGTCGGTGGATGTGAGTGGATTCTGAGGCGACGCTCCTGACCGCTGACCGTTAGCATGTCTGAGGAACTTGCAGTGTGAGCCCCGTGTATATTCATTCATCCGCAAAAGACTTTTATTTTCCTTCTCCATCGCCTGCTGTGTGTGAATCACTTCATACTGCCGGAACTCAGTGAGGGTCAGAGGCACTCTGAGGCACACCGAGGCACTCTGAGGCACACCGAGGCACTCTGCTTTAACTGCGGCTTCGCCTCCAGCCTCGCCTGCAGCTGTGAACATGAAAAAAAGGAGCACAGGTGAAGGAAAAGAGGCTGCATAGAAAAGGAGGAAGGAAGAAGACATCAACGTGTGGTAGGGGCAGAGGGGAGAGAATATCTTTCAGTCGCTCAAAGATAGAGAGAGAGAGAGAGAGAGAGAAAGAGAGAGAGATCGATCTACAGGAGCAGATGTGACACATTTGCAATGCAGTGAAAGAAAAAAGGGGTTGCACAGAACGCCTGACTCGAGCAAAAATGTTTTGAAAATAAACTCTAAACGTCTCCAAACAAGGAGAGAGAGAGAGAGAGAGAGAGAGAGAGAGAGAGAGAGTGAGAGAGAGAGGGAAGGGAAAACAAAGGAAGGAAGGACAGACTGACAAAAGGAGGTGAAAAGGAAATAAATGAAGGGAAGGAAGGAAAGAAAGTGGGAACAAAACAAAATGAAGGAAGGAAGGAAAGAAAGAATCAAAGGGAAGGAAGGAAAGAAAGAAAATGGGTCAGAGTGAAATAAAAAAGAATAAAAGAAATGGGGTGGAAAGAGAAAGAAAGAAAGAAAAGCAGACAGACAGGGTAAAAGGAAAAAAAGCAAAGAAATATAAGAAAGAAAGTAAGAAAACAGTTTAAAAAAGGAAGGAAAAGACACAGGAGGGATAAAGAAGGCAGGAATAAAAGGAGGATGGAAGGAGAGATGAAGGAATAGACTTTATACAGTATGCAGTAACTCTAACAGCAGCTGGACTCACACCTAATGGGTGTGGCCTAATATTCTAATGAGCACGCTTGATTGACATTAGACTTGACCACTCTCCGCTCTCGCTTCATCCAGACTGAAGCTGCTCGTGTGTGCGCGTGTGTGTGCGCGCGTGTGTGCGCGCGTGTGTGCGCGCGTGTGTGCGCGCGTGTGTGCGCGCGTGTGTGCGCGCGTGTGTGCGCGCGTGTGTGCGCGCGTGTGTGTGTGTGTGAGAGAGAGGAGAACGCTGCAGCTCCTGGAGGTTCAGTGTGTTGTGGAGAAGCAGAACTTTCAGACGAGTTCATTTTCTTGAGACGTCTGTTGCTCTGAGAGAGCAGCGTGTGTGTGGGCGGGGAGTCACGGTGTCACGCTCCCACTGAAGATCCTTTGATTGCCAGCGTTTATCGTGAAAATGAACATTAACGCATAAATGTGTTTAATTAAAAATGTAAAAACTCGAGTCGTCACGGCCCAGGAGTTAGAGCTCTCTGAGTGAGGCGGGTTTTTGTAGAAGATAAGTGTTTTCTTTAGAGATGTCCTTGTTTTTTAATTATCATCCAAAGCTCTGAATTCTGCTGAAACTCGCAGCTGATGAAATAAATTTAGTTTTATCTGAATCTTGTGAAACCTTCTCCAAACTGCTCAGTAACATCGGGTTTTGCCTCAGAAATCTGACTCAGGAATTAACTTTGAGAGGCCACGCCTCCTTAACCTGAATGACCGGTACAGAGCCCACACCTCCTTAACTGAAACTGAACGGAACAGATTTCACACCCTCCTTAAAACGGACTGACGGGTGCAAAGGCCACGCCTCCTTGACTGAGACTGATGGATATAGAAGCTATGCTCACTAGAAATGAGATCAGAGGCCACACCTTTTACTAAGGCTGACAGGTGGAGCAGAGAGGGCACGCCTCATTTAGTAGAAACAATGCCTTCTTTACTAGGACTGAAGAGACCACACCCACCTTTTTCAGTTACAGAGACCACGCCTCTTTTATTGGGACTGACAGGTGTAGACTGATGGGTTACGCCACTGGATCTGAGCAAACAATCTGTCTCCATTGGTACTGGCAGATACATAAGCCACACCTCCATTAGTGTGACTGACACACCCACCACCTGGGATTGAAAGGCTCATAGGCCACACCCACTTTCTTGACAATAACTGACTGGTACAGGTAGTGACTGATCAGTACAGACACCACACCGCCTTGATGATGACTGACAGGTACAAAGGCAACACCTCCTTGATAGTGTCTGACGGGCACAAAGGCCACACCTCCTTAATGGCGACTGACAGATGGTACAGATTCCATGCCTCCTTCACTGCGAGTGACTGACACAAAGACCATGCCCCTTTTACAATGATTGACAGGGATCGTGGCCACACCCATCATCTTCTCTGGTACTAGCAAGTGCAGAGTCCATCCCTCCATATCTGTTACTGACCGACAGGAAGGCGTCGCCCACCTTTACTGGGACTGACCGACATCGATGCCACGCCTTTGTTCTTCACTAATCCAGTGCTGTTGTAGTGTAATTATGTAGTGCAGTGATTTCATTTGTCTCTGTGTGTGTGAGTTTGAGTGTGTGTGTGTGCGAGACCACTAAATCTATCTTCTCTCCTCAGAGAACGGAGACTTCCTGGCGCTGGATCTGGGCGGGACAAACTTCCGTGTTCTGCTGGTTCGAGTGCGCAGTGGGAAGCGCCGCAGTGTGGAGATGCACAACAAGATTTACACCATCTCCCAGGACATCATGCAGGGCACAGGGGAAGAGGTACAGATCACTTCCTGTAATCTCACAACCTTCTAACACTAAGCAGCAGAACACAGAACCGGTCCGAGTTTGCAGGAAAAAGTCGAAGGAAAGAAAAGCGAGAGCTGATGTGCATTTAGCTCTTGGGAGAAAACAAGCTGCAGCTTTTACACACTCGGGCTTATCGGCTGAGACAACGTTAAATAATTAATTACAGCGCATCATAACGAGGAATAAATCATAAGTGTGTGTCCTGAAAGTACGAGGCATGTCCAACTTTGGAAATATGATCTAACCGGATAGAAAGAGTTTCTAGTTGTGAAAGATAAGTGTGTGTTTGGTCTGATTTCAGACCCAGTCCAGGACACCCTCTTCCCAGAGTCTCTGCAAAATCATGTCCTTACATGACACTTTAGGTAATCGATGATGTTTTTCTCTCCAAGTTCACTCGTCTTCAAAAGAAAAGTTTGAGAAGAAGCTTCCAGAGGAACTTCCCTCCGGATATTTCCTTGTTTTTCCACAAACACTTCACACACACACTCCCACAGACGCAGGAAGCTTTTAAAAAAAGTGCAGCCTCGGGCTTTCCTGTCCGCTTGCCGTGGAGCTTTTCATCAAAACCTGAGTAGTGATGTCATGAAGTTCTTTTCTTTCAAATGTCATTTTTATGATGTCCTGAGCGGCGGCTTGCGTTCTCCGTGCTTGGTGTGATTTTCGGCGTGTTTTTGTTAAAGGCCAGAATGCTCCATAGTGTACAATCAGTGTTCTTAAGCACTTCCTGAACACCACTTAAATATCATTAACGTGTGCTCGCATGAAGTTCTCCGCAATCTCCGGGTTTAAAAACACGTCGTGGGTCGACTCGAGCCTTCGCTCAAATTACATGTGTAGTGGAGACAGGAGGCGTTGGAGTACTGTGTGAGAGCACTCGTTTTCTTCTCCATGTTTATTGAGCCTCTGTGGGAAAGGTCTCGGTCCTGCACTGGATGGAACCGAAGCAGAGTCGGTGTGGGTTACGGCGAGGTTCTTCACCATGAGTGCTCCGATCATCAGGAAGTCGGAGCGTGATGGACTCGAGAGCACGCTCAGGAAAATGTTGAAGAGGGTTGAAGACCTGAAGCCACGGGGATGAGAGGAGAACCGGCTGTCAATCATATTCACTCACTGGGATTATTTACATTCAATTCCACTTTTATCCACTAGGGGGTGGAGTTCTGCAGTGGTGTTCTGAGAGTAAACAAAACTAATAGCCAGTTGAGTCGCTCCAATAACCCATTTCACTTGACTGTGTCCGCCATGTAAAATGCCGCCTGCATCAAAAGGGTTACTACAGTAGAGTTTGCGAGTGAGGCAATTTTCACAAATGTAACTTCCGAGTTAAAATCTGAAAGCTCATCAGGTGAAGATGAAAAGGAAGAAGGGAATCCAGATTCATCTCATCTGGTGGGAGCAATGATAAGCGATAACGATAATGTACGACTCGGTGTGAAATAGTTAGCCAGCTAGCTGACTGGCTTTCAGTGGGTGTGGCTTCGAAATCGGGACCGATTTCCGCTAACAGAGCAAACAATAATTGGGCATGTTACACTTATTGTTATTCTTTACTCGCAACCGCGTGGCTGTCCTGCGATTAGCTACGGTGGATGTTTGGTATAAATGTGCTCTCTCCTGAGAGATACTGCTTAATTAGATCAGACCACGGAAAAGTCTCGAGTGTCTGAATCCCTGTGAGAAAGTCCCTTGATTTATTTCCTCATGACACCGGAGACTCCTTCCGTAAGTGTTGAATAAACATCTCCTTACACAGTGTTTCAGCTGCCCTGCTGTCTGAGCTGCTGAATCTTCCTTCTGACCAATCAGAATCCAGAACCCGACAGCGTCGTGGTGAGAAACAGGTCTGGTTCTTAAAGCTCATTGGCTGAGGTGTGTTTGAAGGCGTGGTCAATCCCTCGATAGCCGGTACGAGCACATGACTGTAATGCTAATCTTGGTTATTTTATGTTGTTTAGCAACCGAAGCTTACTACTGGCAGTGTTCCGTAGAGTGAGAATGGTTTGGCGTGGATATTATAAATTCTACATGAAATATATGTTTATTAAAGGCAGGGTTTTGGTTGTAATTAAAGCAATAAGCTGCAGAAAAAGTGTGCGTTCATGTGTAATGTGATGTAATATGCGTGTGTTTCCTTCCACAGCTGTTCGATCACATCGTCCACTGCATTGCTGACTTCCTGGAGTACATGGGAATGAAGGGAGCATCGTTACCTCTGGGATTCACCTTCTCTTTCCCCTGCCATCAAGCTGGACTGAACAAGGTACACACACACACACACCTGAAACAAGATAATATAAGTAGCGTAGTTCATGCTAGCCAATTCTTTACTCTGGCTTTTTGAGGAGAAAAACAAGTGGCTCTAAACATGCCAGCCTGAATGACATAGCTAGCATTTTTTTAGCGATGAGTCAGGACTCCATCCTGAGCTTCATAGTGAATAACAAAGCATGATGAAATTCTAATCACTAAAGCTCATGTCAAATGTGATGTCTAGAAGGTTTTTGTTAAAAAAACAAAAAGCAATAGCAAATCATGCGGGAGACTCCAGTGTGAGAGGTCATGTGTGCACGTTCTTCAGGGTTCCTCGCTGATCTTCTGTTGCATTAACGTTCATATTAATGGCTTCTGTTCACATTGACACTTGATCTCATGCCTCCGGTTTTTATTTATCCCGAACAGTCCCGCCTCACAGTGGCCCAGAGCACAAATCTGATCAGAGATAATAACAAATAACAACAACAGACTCCTAATGCAAATTCCAGCTGAGATTCCCAGGCATTCTGTTAACCTGTGTGTGTATGAGGTAATCATACAACAAACGCACAGCTGGCCGAGTAACCAGAGGCTAGCCAAGTGCTAAATTACTTTTGCTCCCCTAAGCGGGAGGATTATGTAGAGAAAAAAGGGGTTTATTGTGTTGTCAAATTAAAGCTGACAGTCTGGACTTTCATTTCCAGTCCAATGTGCCGGACCCCGGAGATTAAATGCATCTCGAACGCAGTCCATCCTCCAAGCAGACCTGCGCAGCATCATGTAATGAAATGTAATTACGCTAACGGGATTTCTGCTAAGACACAGTCGACACTCCCAGCCTGTATTAGCTCCGTTTTTTCCCTCTGACTAGCAAAATGTTTATTTTTCCTGGTCTTCTCATTACTAAACAAAATGTAGCTAGCTACTTAACTAGCAGGTTTAGTTGATAAGAAGTTGATAAGAAGGTTTCTTTTTATCAGGCTGTAGCTATTCTTCAGATTTTTTTATTGACCTACTTAGTTGACTCCTTGGGTGGATTCAAGTGATTCCCTGCTTGACTCCTAAAACGACGCCTAGACTTTCTAAAATGACTCCTTGCTTGGAGTGACCTTTTTCAACTCGCACCATAACTGAATCCCTGCTTGACTCCTTGACGCTCTAAAATGACTCCTTGGTTGGAATGACCATTTTAACTACCTACTGTAATTATTATTCACTTGATTCTCTGCTTGACTCCTTTACTCTCTAAAATGACTCCTTGGTTGGAATGACCATTGTAACTACCTTCTTTAATTATGATTCATGTGATTCCCTGCTTGACTTCTTGACTCTCTAAAATGACTCCTTGGTTGGCGTGATCTTTTTAAGCACACATTGTAATTCTGATTTCAAGTGATTCCCTGCTTGATAATTTGACTCTCTAAAATGACTCCTTGCTTGGAGTGACCTTTTTATACATGCACTGTAACTATGACTCAGCTGATTCCCTGCTTGACTCCCTCTAAAATGACTCCTTTGTTGGATTGACCTTTTTAACACACACTGTTATTCTGATTCAAGTGATTCCCTGCTTGACTCCTTGACTCTTTGGTTGAAGTGACCTTTGTAAAAACAGACTGTAGCTACAGTTCATTTTCTTTTTGACTCCTTGACTCTCTTAAAAGATTCTTTAGTTAGAGTGCTAGTCTTAAGTACAGAATGTAGGAACAAATCAACTGATTCTCTTCTTAAACTCCTTGACTGTCCCAAATGACTCCTTGATGTGCAAGACCACAGCCTTGGAGCTACGATTGAGCCGATTCATTCTGTGACTCCTTGCTTTGAAGTGACTCAGTAGTCTGATTTGAACCCAAATTTGTGATCAGAACCGAGATCCACTGTAGATCTGGTGCTGTAAATAAACCTGAAGTGGACCTGAGAGAGACGGCCCAGCAGCTGGAACTGTTGTGAGAGCATCGAGCGTGTAAACCATGTCTTCTACTTGTCCGTGCTTGTATGGGTTCAAACGATTCGGACAAGGTGCAATACATCACCACCTCCAAAACCTGTCATCTGTCCACTTGTGTGTCATCCTGCTGTCTTTCACTGTTCCGCTGTTTTCCCGAACCGTAAAATCAATACAGGTTCTGCGAAAAAAAACACACTGAAGCTCGGAAATCGTGCAAGCAGAGAAGCCTGCGCGTTAATAAACACACAATCTGTGGAGGTTTTAATTTGAAAAGTTTATTAAAAATCATCCCGGGTGTCATCATCATGTCTACCTGCAGAAGAACAGGAACATCTCACCGTGCAGGAGATGACCTTTAAAGCCCTGGAGCGTCCTCGCCATCTTCTGCTTATTGTTTCAATCGTTGTACATTGTAAGTCATTTGCATATAAGGAGAGTGTGATATTGTGATGGGAACGCTCAGCTCGTGATTCTGAAGAAGCTCGGATGATGATGATGATGATGATGAGGCTGAAGATAACCTTTATGGACACACATCATCGCTCATGTCCTCAGGCGGCTCCTAATGAGAATGTGAAGACTCCTGATACGGCAGGGTTTATAGAAACAATCCAGAAATCTCTCTCTCTCTCTCTGTCTGTCTGTCTGTCTTTCTCTCTCTCTGTCTGTCTGTCTTCAGGCACTGTTCAGAAAAAATATAAATGAAAAAATATACAGAACTAATAGTTAAATGACTCTGAGCCTGACTGAGGGTGGACACTACATTCTGGCAACGTTTTTTAAAATTAAAACATAAGATTAAAATAAAATTAAAAACAATTTTTAATTTTTAAAAATTATTATTATTATTTTATTTTTGCTATCATATTTTTATTTAAAGTTATTATTAATATTTTTTATTTTATCTTTGCCATTATATTTTTTATAAAAAAAGATTATTATTATCATTATTATTATTATTAATAATAATAAGAAGAAGAATTCTGTGAAAACTTTGAAATTAAAAAATGCAAACTGTGACAAAAAGGATATGTATATAAATAAATAAAATAATTAAAATTTTAAAAAATATATTGCATATTATAAAAACTAAAAACAAGGGCAATAGGAAGTGTAGTAGAGTGATGATGATAAATTTATTATTATTTAATTACATTTTTTAAAATTTTTTAGTGAAGCTTGACTCGTATGTCAGGAAAGGCATTAATGAAATACAAATTATTACATTTTTTATTCAGTAAAAGTTTGCAACCTACAAAAAATTTAACTCTAATAAAGATAATAAATCAGTAAGTTGCAGAAATGTTCTGGTTTAAATCCCCAGCAGCAGACACTGGAAATAAAGCGCATTATAACTGAGAATATCTCTTAATGCAGCTTCCTCTTTCGCTGTTTTGCGAGCCTTCATTGTGAAGTTAAAAAATAATAAAATATTTTATGTGTCTAACTAAATGCATGCGAGCTCCAGTTTTAGGCTGGATGTTTTTTTTCTTCTCACTTGAGTACAAACATTTCCACACTGCTGTAGTACAAAAAAAAGCATGAAGAAAAAGCTGCCTCAGCATCTGTAGAGACGAGAAGTTTGACACGTTTTTTTTAAGGAATAAATTACCTCTCAGCTAGATGATTGAAACAACCCAAAAAACCTGAAATGTCCGGATAGCAGCATGTAGGATGCAAAGGGTTAAAGGTCACGATGAGGCCAGATGAGGATCAGTATCCTGCCCCAGGCTTGTGAACAGCTCGCTCAGCTGGTGATGTTTTTTAGTTATTATTTATATTTTTCCGAAAACAAACCCTCATTGTGTGTTTGAGAGCGCACTGAAAGCCATCTGCATGCCGACATGGCTGCTGGAGGAGAAGAAGAAAGTGAATAGATGGAGAAAAGATGGAGCAGAAAGCACTCGAGTGTCATGGAGAGGCCGAGCTAATGGACTGGAAAGCACAAGCGTGCCATCATTCCACCTGAGCTCTTACATGTCAACGAGTGTCTGTGTGTCTGTGTGTCTGTTCTTTCATAATTTATCACTCCCTTACCTCACCATCTCTCTCTCTCTCTCTCTCTCTGTCACAGGGCATTCTGCTGAAGTGGACGAAGGGCTTCAAGGCCAGTGGCTGTGAAGGTGAAGACGTAGCGATGCTCCTCGCTGATGCGATCCATCGCATGGAGGTCTGTTCCTCCTGTCAGAGTGACCTTCACATCACATCCAGCACCTTCATAAATCACCATCAGAAGCTTGTTCAGGCCACAGGCGTGTTTAAGAAGTGTTTACATCAACAAATCCAGCAAGTCTTTAAACCGCCTTAAACACACACGTGACCTTTACACAAAAACCGAGCATTTTTATCAGTAGTGTGTGTACTGCAGACTTCTTAATGAAAAATGGTACAGAAAAATAAAGGGGAAAAAAGAGAAATGAAAAGAATAACCATCACCTCCACATAAAGGAGCAGTTCAGCTGTCTTAAAATTATTAGAATTGGATCAGACTCCTCCTTCCACATCTGACTTCTTTCTCCAGATCAGGTTCCTCTCTCCAGATCAGGTTCCTCTCTCCAGATCAGGTTCCTCTCTCCAGATCAGACTCCTCTCTCCAGATCAGACTCCTCTCTCCAGATCAGGTTCCTCTCTCCAGATCAGGTTCCTCTCTCCAGATCAGGTTCCTCTCTGCAATTGAAACAATTTTTTTTCTTTTTTAAATCCATCATTTGTTTAATTGCTTTTAAAGCACTGCTGGTGTGACCTTTAGGACAAAAATCTTTTTCTTTTTAAATACAAAACTAACTGTGTGAAGAATCACAAACTGTGGGACTTTTATTGGAGACAGCTGAGAGAGAGAGAGAGAGAGAGAGAGAGACAGCTGGGGGGGGCCTGAGAGGGGGGGAGACAGCTGACAGAGGGGGGAGAGAGAGAGATGGCTGAGACAGACAGACAAAGGGAGAGTGAGAGAGAGAGACAACTTAGAGGGAGAGACAGACATGGGGAGAGTGAGACAGCTGAGAGAGCTTATATAATAAGTGGAATATAAAGTTGAAGTCCTGGGAGTTTGTAGATCTGTAAGTGGACGTTTGATCGATTTCCTGCAGGAGAAATTGATTTCATCTTTTTTTTTATTCCAGCTGTCATGCCGTTTTCTCTTTCTGATCATTCCACATTTCCTGTCTTTCTCTCTCCTCCTCTCTGCCTCACATGTTCTAGGAGTTTGATTTGGACGTGGTTGCCGTGGTGAACGACACAGTGGGGACGATGATGTCGTGTGGATACGAGGACCCTCAGTGTGAAGTGGGGCTCATTGTAGGTGAGTCTGACTCCTGACTGCTGATGTGTGTGTGTGTGTGTGTGTGTGTGTGTAATGGCATGAATTGATGAATGATGGCATAGACCTAGGCTGACGGGGTTCAGCTGCTCTCAAACTTCTTTTTAATATACATGATGATGCTGCAGAATCCTGGATGCTGATTGGTCAAACGGTGTTGATTTAGTTTTCCAAAGCAGCATTTCTTACAGTAGCGTGGCTTTATATTAATATAATGGTATCGTTTCCATAGTAACAGCTGGTTCCATTTGAGGTTTTGATAGGAGACATACCAGTGGAAGGAGTGTTGATCAAATTTGGTGTGTGTGTGTGTAGGTACGGGTACGAATGCGTGCTACATGGAGGAGATGAAGAACGTGGAGCTGGTGGGGGGAGATGAGGGCCGCATGTGTGTGAACATGGAGTGGGGAGCGTTCGGAGACGGCGGCGAGCTCGATGACATCTGCACCGGGTTCGACCACGCCGTGGATGAAAACTCCACCAATCCTGGCAGACAGAGGTAAAGGTCACGCTGTGGAGCGGTTTCACTTAGTGGGTTTAGCGTTAATGAGACTTGAGAGATGGAACATTTTGTATAATAGCTGCAGGTGAGTTAAAACCTTGCTGTGTGTGTGTGTGTGTGTGACAGGTTTGAGAAGATGATCAGCGGGATGTACCTTGGGGAGATCGTCAGGAACGTCCTGCTGGATTTCACCTCTAAAGGTCTGCTGTTCCGCGGAAAACTCTCCGAGAGACTCAAGACCCGCGGCATCTTTGAGACCAAGTTCCTTTCCCAGATTGAGAGGTGTGTGTGTGTGTGTGCGTGTGCAAGAGTGCGTGCGTGTGCGCGTGCGTGTGCGTGTGTGGATAGTGAAGGGATGGAGATAGATGTAGAGTATTCTGTAGATCATAGGTGGATAGGTAAATGGGAAGGTGTGTGTGTGTGTGTTTCAATCGTGATTCACACAAAGAAGCTTTTAAAGTGTGTTTATTACATTGATAGTAGAAGTGTAAATCAAAGAAAGAAGCAATTAAAGACAGTGGAAGGAGAGGAAGAGCGGAAGGAAGATGACTGACACTGAGTGCACTTTACACGATACGTAGAATCGCTTATCCTTTCACACTAATCCACTTTAAACCACTTTTTCCACGTGAAGGTGTCAGTCATGTGACCGTCGCTGCATTGTACGGTCGAGAGAAAAGTGAAGGCTGAAGAAAAGAGAGCAGCTATTTTTAATCCTCGTGTCGACCGGATTTATATCGTGTTTAGTTTTGGGGGCTGATGCTCTAAAAAAGTGACATCGCCGTGCTCGCATCGCATCCTCCCTCTCGCATGTGACGTGTCTCCGTACCGGAGCGTTTCACACCGCGGGATCCGTCACACGCAGACTCTGACATGCGGGAAAATATCCGAGCCTTCACTCACAGACGAGAAGTTAGACAAGTGGTCACCACGGTAACGCACAGAAAGAGGTTGCCGAGCTGGAGGGGGCTCACTGAGCACAGGAATGTGTGAACGACTGGATACTGAAGTGTATGCATGGATGGATGGATGGAAAGAACTGGGTGGGTACAGAGGGACTGATGGATGGATGACTATAGATTGGATAGATGGGTGGAGAGTGTTGGATGGGATGTATGAATAGAGTTTATTGTGTAGATGGATAAAGAGTGATAGATGGGAAAAGATGATGGATGGAGAGCACTGGATGGTTAGAGAGGGATGGGTCAAGGGATGGAGGACAGATGAATGGAGAGGGATTGATGGATGGATGGGTGGATGGATGGAGTATATTGGATAGAAGGATAGAGAGGGATTGATGGATGGAGAGTATTGGATAGAAAGTGAAGGATGGAATGGATGTTAGTTAAAGTTAGTTAAATGGATGGTAGTTAAAGAGGGATGGATGGATGAATATGGATGGATGGATGGAGAGTAGTGAGCGTGTGTGTGTGTGTGTGTATCAGCAGTAGAGAATTGTGAATGAAGTGTTTGTCCTGGTCTTGTGCTCTGGCTGAAGTGTTTGTGTAATCAGGACGTGAATCACAGCAAACGAGTCTACTTGACAGTTGCACCTCGTTACCTTTCTTTAAGCAGGATATGTGATTAATCACAACACACACACACACACACACACGCGCGCCCCACAGCACTGCGCACAACTCAATTACACAAATGAACTTTTCTTTGCTGTTTGGTTTAATTTTATTCTGCATATAATTTCACCAACACAAGGAGAGAAAACATCGTGTGCAGATGAACGTGGGCTCTGTCCGTCTCCATCACGCTGGAACGTCTGCTGACTACATCACATAACCTACACACTGTTTATCTAATCATCTCTCTCTCTGTCTCTCTCTCTCTCTCCCTCTTAGTGACCGCCTGGCCCTGCGGCAGGTTCGCTCTATCCTGCAGCACTTGGGTCTGACCAGCAGCACGTGTGACGACAGCATCCTGGTGAAGGAGGTGTGCAGCGTGGTGTCTCAGAGAGCGGCTCAGCTGTGTGGCGCCGCGCTCGCCGCCGTGGTCGACAAAATCCGTCAGAACCGCAACCTCAACTCACTCAGCATCAGCGTGGGAGTGGACGGAACCCTGTATAAGCTCCACCCACAGTACGTCCTGCCCACTTTATACCTCACGTATATGTCTAGTATCTCATTATGGGGGGTGGAGTCTGACCTGTTCCGGCTCCTCCTTCAGGGTGTGTGTGTGTGTGTGTGTGTTAGGACATTATCACACACATTATAAGTAAGGAATAAAACACTGTGGCATGCTGTCATAGGAAAACCATGTCTCCACCTTGACGATTATTTCCTCTGCAAGCACTTCCTGTCTTTTATTCCTTTTGGTAACCGTTACCATGACATCGCTTTCCTCACGTCCTTTATAGTTATGTTGAATGTAGTGGAACATCCCTGACATCATTTCCTGTTCTCACTAGCCTCACATTATTCTTTTAAAGAAAATAAACCACACAGAAATCCTCAGTGCTGTAGATGACTCCTCAGCGTCGGCTCTGACACTGGAGACTCCTTCCATATGCGTCGAATAAAATATCTCATGGCTGAAAAACGTCTGTTTACACGTCCACACACGTCCCAGCGAACTAGTGTTGCTATAGAAACCAGAGGATTAGCTGCGATTGTGTCTCTGCTAATAATGAAGTACTTAAAGGTGGAAAGTGGAGAAATTCTGCTAAAGTTTCTATCTCCGGTCCGTCTCGTGCTACAGTCCGTTCATCAGACTCGCCACGCTGACCACAGAAGTTAAATAACACAAAAATCATCCATGAAGCTCTGTGAGGTTGTTATTCGAGTTTATTATGAATACTCCATTCCATTCTGATTGGCTGAATGTTTCAGGTCACTTTAATCAACACCCACCTACTGACCAATGAGAAGCCAGAACTGAACAGTTTTGAGAAGGACATAGACTATAAGAAGATCTTGAGATGTTTGCACAGGATTACTTCCTGTCTCACACAAACATTTTCCTTTTTCTCCAGCTTCTCCAGCATCCTGCAGGAAACTCTGCGAGATCTGGCACCGCAGTGCGACGTCACTCTGCTCCAATCGGAGGACGGAAGTGGGAAGGGCGCCGCCCTGATTACGGCTGTGGCCTGTCGCATGAGAGACGCGTAACCGAGAGGAACGAGGAAAAGGAAGAGGGGGAAAAATAGGGAAAAGGATCGACTTGAATTTGAAACAGTGTTCTTCCAGAAACGACCAACACTGTGCTGGAGATATGACTGTTCTCTCTCTGTGTGTGTGTGTGTCTGTGTGTGTGTCTGTGTGTGTCTGTAATAAGTGCAGAGAGAATAAGGGAAAGGGTGGTGGGGGGGTGTCATGTGACTTGGATGGTAATTTATTTGTAATGTTACTGTATCATGGGGTTCCACACATTTCCCCCAAAAAATGCTGAACAACTCTGAGCGGTTCTCCTCACTCCTCTGCTGCTACTGGAGGTTCTCCGTCTTGTTCTGTGGCTCTGTGAGATCTTTGTGGGATCACGTGACCACCGGAAGCAGGAGTGAGGTGAAGTTCTTCTGCTCTTCAAGTTGAGAGACTGGATCTGTGGAGGAGGATCCAGCAGGAGATGAGGTGGAGGAGGATCCAGCAGGAGATGAGGTGGAGGAGGATCCAGCAGGAGATGAGGTGGAGGAGGATCCAGCAGGAGATGAGGTGGAGGAGGATCCAGCAGGAGATGAGGTGGAGGAGGATCCAGCAGGAGATGAGGTGGAGGAGGTTCCAGCAGGAGATGAGGTGGAGGAGGTTCCAGCAGGAGATGAGGTGGAGGAGGTTCCAGCAGGAGATGAGGTGGAGGAGGTTCCAGCAGGAGATGAGGTGGAGGAGGATCCAGCAGGAGATGAGGTGGAGGAGGATCCAGCAGGAGATGAGGTGGAGGAGGATCCAGCAGGAGATGAGGTGGAGGAGGATCCAGCAGGAGATGAGGTGGATCCAGGCTGCATGAACTTGCTGTTTTTGGAGCGGTTTTTTCTACTGGTTTAAAAATAAATAAATAAATCAAATAATGTGTACACTGTAACCATCCCACCAATAGCTAATTACCATCTTCCTCTATTATCATCATCATGATCATTATTTTTTATTTTTTTGGATGATGCTGATGATCATGCTTTTTTTTTCTGACTACGCATTTAATTTGAGCTTCTTCTACCAGAGATTTGTAAAATAAAATAATTGAAAAAGTAATTGTATTGATTTTGATCTGAAATGTAATTCAGCTGAATGAATATTTCTGAGTGAAAGAAAGTCTCAGGATCTCCTTCTTCTTCTTTCAGCTTTTCCCTTCAGGGGTGGCCACAGCGAATCATCTCTCAGTCTCAGGAGCTCATTACACTCTTTATATTTGCTCAGTTTTTAAAAGCCTCATTAAAATAAATCAGACTGAAACACCTGAGCCTCAGCCTCGTCCTCGTCCTCATCCTCAGCAGCACTGCTCTCAGAGTTACAGAAAAAGAGTCTGAGGGCATCTCTGATAGTATCGGAGTATCTGTAGGTTCTCTGATGGTATCTCTGACAGTATCTGACGGTATCTCCTGAAGGTATCTGACGGTATCTCTGAAAGGATCTCTGAGTATCTGACAGTATCTCTGACTGTATCTCTGAAAGTGTCTCTGAAGGTATCTCTGAGTATCTGTCGGTGTCTATGATGGTGTCTCTACCTCTGACAGTATCTCTGAGTATCTGATGGTTTCTCTGAAGGTATCTCTGACAGTATCTCAGAGTACCTGATGGGTTCTCTGAAGGTATCTCTGAATGTATTTCTGACTGTATCTTTGAAGGTATCTCTGAGTATCTGATGGTATCTCTGATGGTATCCATAATGGTTTGTCTTAGTATCAGTAGATATCTCTGATGGTATCTCAGTATCTGAAGGTATTTCTGATGGTATCTCTATCGGTATCTCTGAGTATCAGTAGATATCTCTGAAGGTATCTCTGAAGGTATCTCTGACGGTATCTCTGACGGTACCTGAGTATCCGACGGTATCTCTAAAGGTATTTCTAAATATGAGTAGGTATCTCTGAAGATATCTTTGACAGTATCTTTGAGTATCCGAAGGTATCTCTGAAGGTTTCTCAGGGTATCTGAAGGTATCGCTGAAGATATCTGTATCTGACGGTATCTCTGAAGGTATCTCTGACCGTATCTGTGAAGTTCTTCAGAGAACTCGATACAAACGTCAAGGTCAGTATATTTGCTTTATAACAGTTTCAGTGGAAGTTATTCACAAGTTATTCCTTTATGAAGCTATTAATAAGTAATAAGTTGTTAATATGTAAGACGTCCTTCAGTTATTTTCCTCATGACTTTAATCTGTTCAAAACTTTTTACCTTTTAATACTCCAGTAAAATCATAGAAAAATAGCAGATTTTTTTCCCAAATCAATTACATGACTTTTTATTTTTGCTTCCACTTTTATTTTATTAAAATTCTAAAACATTATTATTATTTTTAATTTAAAGTATGAAATCTGAAACATTTCAGACACTGAAATCTAAACAAGAAAAAAAAAGAAATAATTATTATTATTTTTTTATTATTATTATTACTACATTATTTTTTCTTGTTATTTATATATATATATATATATATATATAACAAGAAAAAATAATGTAGTAATAATAATAATAATAAAAAAATAATAATTATTATTATTAAGATGACAGGAAGCAAAAAAAAAATAGAAAAAAGAAAAAAATTATTTGTACATGAAAATGTCTGCTTTTAAAAATCTTTTCTGATTTTTTCTTCTCATAGCAGTGCTTTAAAAGTCAAAAAAATAAATAAATAAATCCTGAAATGTTAAAATAGTCATCAAAGTGCTGAGTGACGTCAAGCATCAATTTTCTTTTTTTTTTTTTTTTTTTTTAAAAAACACCTTCTGACTAATCAGGTCACACGTCTCGGGCATCAATCTAGAGAAAAATAAGTCTATTTGAGAAAAATGTTTCATTTGAAAAATACCAGCGTTTAAATGAAGTGGTATAAAAAAAATCTGTGTTTGTGTTTATTTGGAGCTTCACATGACGGCATGTGGCATGAGCTTCTCAAACTCTCAGCCTCCAAAACGTACAGCAAAGTGATCTTCATTTCCTCTGCATCACTGAGAATAATGAAGCAAATCCAGAGCACATGCTAGGCAGATCGCCGGTACTTAGCATGGTGCTCTCAGGCTCACATTACTTCTCCGCTCGGTCAATTGCTTCAGCGTCCTTCATCTTGGGGGGTTTAGAGAGATCACACACGGTGAGAAGGTCGTGAGGCGAATGCTCTTTCTGAGTAAGAAGCTGGTGTGTAATTAGAGCTGGAGTGTTTGAGGAGCCGAGCGAGAATCGCGGCAGGATGGAGATTAAAATGAAACAAAACCCCAATCTGTTTTAAATTAAGAGGGAGCTTTCACATGGAGCAGGAAAACCTCAGCTCAAGGTGAAAAGTAGGTCTTGCTTGACCTCCAAAAATTCTCAGAAGAAAAAAAAAAAAGATGACTCAACTATAGAAAGCGCAGAACGTTTGAGACGTAGAAGATCTGATGATCTTCTGAGATCTGAGATCCGTGGACATGTTTGTGCTTTCATCTTTCATCAGTGATGGAGATCATTCATCAGGAAGCTTCTAAACTCCTTACTGTACCTCACATCTAGAACCCCCACTTTTTACATACTGTTCCCTGACCAGACGTCTCCTGCATGCTGATGTCTGATTCACGATCTGACCCCAGCGCTCGTATCTCTCCTCAGCTGATTCTCACCCCCCTCTTTCTCTCTCTCTCTCGCTCTTTCCTTCTCTCTCTCTCTCTCTCTCCCCATATGTCTCCATTTCCCTGACTTCTGATTAATTCCGATTTCTGATCCTATCTGGAGCGCCTGATTAGCACCTCTTTCCGTAGCTCTCGGCTCAGGGCTGTAAACTTCAGGAGCAGGAAGCTGGATGTTTCTCATGTTTATGAGAGTTGGATGTGAGCGACAGTCTTAAGCTTTTCCTCCTTTTATATTTCCACTTAAAGCTTTTCATCTCCGCTCTGTATGAAAAAAAATGATGAATTGTTGCTCTGACGGCGAGATCAGACCTCATTCCCAAGCTAAAGCTAAACTAAAGCTGGGAGTGGAAACACGGTAAGAGCTGGAGATTTCATTTGTTTTCCAAACAGGAAGTGGGAATCATTCTGGGGGGAAAAAATTATAATTCTCTCTCTCTCTCTCTCCCTCTCTCTCTCTGTCTCTATCTCTCTTTTGGTTTTGTCTTTCTTTTTGACTTCAAATTAAATACAGGAAACATTATTTTGAGAAGTTGTTCCACTAAGTTTCAGGAGAAAACTTCTCTCCTGGTTCGTTAGTGATTTTGACGGATTTCCTGTAAGACTCGCGCTCGAGCCTCGTAGACAAATAAGCAGACGCTGATCGGATTTCACAGCAAGAAGCTGGGATTAACGAAGCCGTCCTCCGATTGCGAATGTTCATGAGAAAAAGTTCAGCAATCACGTACCGCCGCTCGCTCATTTACACGTGCGAGTGTGACGTCTGCACCTGTTCTCTCACTTCCTGTGGGGCTTTTAATGATCTCTCTAACACATGCTGCCCAAGATTATCCAAAAAAATCCCCCTAACCTCCTGAGCAATCAGGTGGACTCAGGAGTGGCTACTGCTTCATTAGATTGAAATACTGCTTCATGTCTGCTCTTTCCGGGTAAAGACTGGGTCATGCTGCACTTTTCCGTGATCCGTTCATCACCGGAATGATGGAGAGTGTGAAAAACGTGAGCTCAGTGAGAAGAAGTTCTTGCAAATTCGTTTCACGTGAAGACCAATAGAACGTCCAGAAGATGGAGGAAGTGCCGATTATACATATATAGCGAATATAATTATCGAAGAATCCTGTTCAATCAGTTAGCTCGGATCATTAAGTTAAGTTGTCTTTATTTGTCACATATACATTACTGCACAGTGAAATTCTTTCTTTGCATATCCCATATCCTTGGGGGTTGGGGTCAGAGTGCAGGGTCAGCCATGATACAGCACCCCTGGAGCAGGGTGGGTTACAGGCCTTGCTCAAGGGCCCCAAAGGTGGCAGCTTGGTGGTGCCAGGGCTCGAACCCCAATCTTCCAATCAATCACCCAGAGCCTTAACCACCTGAGTTACTACCGCCCCATATGACAGCATATCCGATTGCTAGCATATTTGCATTGGTCAGCATTTCCTTCCACAACAGATATTTTAAATCCACTCTCCAAAGAAGAAAAAAGAAGACAAAAAACAGTTTCTTTGTTATTATTTGAATACAGAAATGTTTTCCAAAACACTATTGTATGTCATGTGATATCTGCCATTCCAAGAATTCTGAGAAATTCCAGGGAAATTTCATGTTGAAGGTGTATTTTATGGTCATCTTGACAAAACAAGCAAAAACAATAAAGCAGAATGACGTGAAGGTCAGAAAACGAAACATAGAAGACCACGCAACGAGTCTGACGTCATATGTGACTTTGTTTATTTAAATCTGTTCATTTTTAAAATGTTCATGGATCTGATGTCTGTTTTTCAGATCTGTTGTGTTCTTACCTCAAGACTGCCTCTTGAGACGACAGATATCGAGTGGACAAGAGGATGGTTTTCACGCCTCTGTTCCACTTTACTGTAAATGTCTGAGAGGGGAGGTCAGCTGGTCAGTGCATCAGCTGGTCAGTTGATCAGCTGATCTTTTGGTCAGCTCGTCATTTAGTCAGCTGGTCAGTTGGTCAACTGGTCTTTTGGTGAGCTCGTCAGTTAGTTAGCTTGTCAGTGGAGCGGGAAGGGTTTTTACAGAACCGACACTGATGATCAGGAGGGAGAAGGCAAAGTTTACATCTGTTACTGATGTTCATAAAAACAATAAATAAATAAATAAATAAAAATCCAGAGACAAATAAATAAATAAATATCTAAAGCACATGCAGAGAATAAAATAAATCCCTGATTATGACTACTGTAGTGGGAGAGACAGACAGACAGACAGGTTTAGAGAGGGGGGGGGCAGACAGACAGACAGAGGTTTAGAGAGGGGGAGAGACAGACAGACAGACAGGTTTAGAGAGGGGAGGGACAGACAGACAGAGGTTTAGAGAGGGGGAGAGACTGACAGACAGACAGACAGACAGACAGCGGTTTAGAGAGGGGGAGAGACAGACAGACAAACAGGCAGAGGTTTTGAGAGGGGGAGAGACAGACACACAGAGGTTTAGAGAGGGGGAGAGAGACAGACAGACAGGTTTAGAGAGGGGGGGGGGACAGACAGACAGAGGTTTAGAGAGGGGGAGAGACTGACAGACAGACAAACAGGCAGAGGTTTTGAGAGGGGGAGAGACAGACAGACAGAGGTTTAGAGAGGGGGACAGACAGACAGACAGGTTTAGAGAGGGGGGGGGGACAGACAGACAGAGGTTTAGAGAGGGGGAGAGAGACAGACAGACAGGTTTAGAGAGGGGAGGGACAGACAGACAGACAGAGGTTTAGAGAGGGGGAGAGACAGACAGACAGACAAACAGGCAGAGGTTTTGAGAGGGGGGGAGAGAGACAGACAGACAGCGGTTTAGAGAGGGGGAGAGACAGACAGACAGACAAACAGGCAGAGATTTTGAGAGGGGGAGAGACAGACAGACAGAGGTTTAGAGAGGGGGAGAGACAGACAGAGGTTTAGAGAGGGGGAGAGACAGACACACGGAGGTTTAGAGAGGGGGAGAGACAGACACACGGAGGTTTAGAGAGGGGGAGAGACAGACACACGGAGGTTTAGAGAGGGGGAGCGACAGACACACGGCGGTCTAGAGAGGGGGGGAGACAGACACACGGAGGTTTAGAGAGGGGGAGAGACAGACACAGAGGTTTAGAGAGGGGGAGAGACAGACACAGAGGTTTAGAGAGGGGGAGAGACAGACACACGGCGGTTTAGAGAGGGGGAGAGACAGACACACGGAGGTTTAGAGAGGGGGAGAGACAGACACACGGAGGTTTAGAGAGGGGGAGAGACAGACACACGGTGGTTTAGAGAGGGGGAGAGACAGACACACGGAGGTGTAGAGAGGGGGAGAGACAGACACACGGAGGTTTAGAGAGGGGGAGAGACAGACACACGGAGGTTTAGAGAGGGGGGAGAGACAGACACACGGAGGTTTAGAGAGGGGGGAGAGACAGACACACGGAGGTTTAGAGAGGGGGGAGAGACAGACACACGGAGGTTTAGAGAGGGGGGAGAGACAGACACACGGAGGTTTAGAGAGGGGGAGAGACAGACACAGAGGTTTAGAGAGGGGGAGAGACAGACACACGGAGGTTTAGAGAGGGGGGAGAGACAGACACACGGAGGTTTAGAGAGGGGGGAGAGACAGACACACGGAGGTTTAGAGAGGGGGAGAGACAGACAGACAGACAGACAGACAGACAAACAGAGATGGAGAGACAGAGAGAGAGAGAGTTTTATACTGGATGCAGTGTGAATCTGAATCCTGATGTCCAGTTCACTCCTCCAGCACTATTTTTTGTTTTGAAAAAATGTTGAAAACTTTTATTTAAATTATTTAACACTGAAGAAAGTCAGGAGGAAAAAATCGGAATAAATTTCAACATATTACAAAAATTCAGCACAAACTTCAACACCAGCTGCATCACGTCACACTCGAAACATTCGAAACATTCACATGTAAGATCCGGAAAGTTCCGATTCAGAGCTTAACATTTACATCAGACATGAGAATGAGAGGGAAGTGCCGTCCAACTGACTTCCTGTGCTCATGACAGCCTCAGACTCAGAGAGAGGAACCTGATCTGATCTTCTGCTGCTGGAGCTCCTTCACCAACAGTTACTATGTTTATCCTTCCTGATAGCTCTCATCTCTCTTCAACACAACCCTCTCTCTTCAACACAACCCTCTCTCTTCAACACAACCCTCTCTCTTCAACACAACCCTCTCTCTTCAACACAACCCTCTCTCACTCCATGTTTCTTGTTTTCTGCACCATTCTGAGTAACTCTAGAGACTGTGTGTGTATGTATGTGTGTGTGTGTGTGTGTTTCTAGCTGAATGCATGTCAGTGCTCTTAGTACCTGTGATGAAGATCTAAAAGGCATGTTGAAGGTCTGGCTCAGAAATAAAGCTCTTGGTGTGACAAAAGCGGCCGCGAGGTCAGGTGCATTGTGGGAGATATTTTCTCCTGCTGTCAGAACGCCACCACAAACAAACCGTCATCTTTTCATCCTCTCAGAAAAAAAGCGCAGGTTGATGAAACCCGCTGAAGGAGAACAGGTGACCCTCCATCTGACGGACATCAGAGGCACAGTTGCGGTTTTCTGATTTTCATTATTATTATAAAAGTTTTAGGAAAGTTTTTTTCCCTCACTGGTCCATGTGGCCTGACAGTATGACAGAATGTTGATGTTTGTTGAAGAAAGCTGGAGTAATCAGGGATCAAGAGCGCTGATCAGAGCCTCGGCATTGTATAATTACACACTCGGAGGATAAAAAGTGGAAACAGAGATTAGATCAGTGCTGTTACTGTGTGAGCTTTGATACATGGAGTCAAATAGAGAGAGAGAAAAAAAGTAAACAGTAAAATCCATTTGTGTTGAACTCACTGGAGTCTTCTTCCTGACAGCAGAGGTTTACTCTCCTCCTTTACACCACAGAAATGATAAAACTATTTATTATTTATTCATTAACTTACAGAGGAACATCAGCATACAAATGCCCTCCTTTACGATTTTTCGCTTAGCCGGCTAAGTTGCGTGTACGTCTGGGAGCCGTTCATAACTTGTTAACGTCAGTGTAAGACTGAATTTATGAATTATTTTTCAGTCAGTGAAAGCTGTTTAGAAAGAGTCAAAGACATGACTTAGCACAACTTCCTGTGAGGAGCCTTGACATGGAATGCTTGGCTTGGGTCAGTTCTTGGTAAGCAGCCGTACAGTTTCCATACACTTCGTATTTGGAATAGTGGTCATATTTTTGGGCGACTGGAATGGATTACCTGCATTTACCTCGTCATTTACAGTCGTTCCCACTCCATCCTCCATTCCTCTCCCTTAATAAGCTAAAAACAAAACAAACCAAAAAACACAGCTTGTCATGTTACCAAGCAACAGTGAAGAAGCACAAACTCTTCTGTCCTGAAGATTCCGGAAATCTCTTAACAAAAAAACCTTCACCATATCCATGATCACACACATTTATGAATGGGTTTATGTACAGGAGCATCATAGTGAATGAGCTCTTGCTATGGAAACTAGAGCGTAAATAGCAACCTGCTCTGACGGAAAAATGAATGGATGGCTTTTGACCAATCAGAACAGAGAATTTGAGAGCGCTGGGGTATCATTTCCTCTACCAGCAGCTCTTATAGCAGTGCAGCCGGTTTATATTAATGAGCTGGTCCCTAATACCGTATTAGTTTCTATAGCAACTGCTGATGGACAGTAAAAAGCATGTGCGCTTTCATGCCTTTGACTGACGTTAGTTCAACATGTTCTCAATTTTCTCAAATTTACTTCAATATAAATACACAGGGGGCAGCACAGTGGCTTAGTGGTTAGCACTGTTGCCTCACAGCAAGAAGGTCCTGGGTTTGAATCCTGGGTTTGAACAGGCGGGGTCTTTCTGTGTGGAGTTTGCATGTTCTCCCCGTACCTGTGTGGATTTACTCCGGGTACTGCGGTTTCCTCCTACATTCCAAAAACATGTACATTAGGTTGATTGGTAATTGTAAGTTGCCCGTGAGTGGTTGTCTGTCTACACTATATTGCCAAAAGTATTCGCTCACCTGCCTTGACTCGCATATGAACTTAAGTGACATCCCATTCCTAATCCATAGGGTTCAATATGACGTCGGTCCACCCTTTGCAGCTATAACAGCTTCAACTCTTCTGGGAAGGCTGTCCACAAGGTTTAGGAGTGTGTTTATGGGAATTTTTGACCATTCTTCCAGAAGCGCATTTGTGAGGTCACACACTGATGTTGGACGAGAAGGCCTGGCTCTCAGTCTCCGCTCTAATTCATCCCAAAAGTGTTCTATCGGGTTGAGGTCAGGACTCTGTGCAGGCCAGTCAAGTTCATCCACACCAGACTCTGTCATCCATGTCTTTATGGACCTTGCTTTGGTCACTGGTGCACAGTCATGTTGGAAGAGGAAGGGGCCAGCTCCAAACTGTTCCCACAAAGTTGGGAGCATGGAATTGTCCAAAATGTCTTGGTATGCTGAAGCATTCAGAGTTCCTTTCACTGGAACTAAGGGGCCAAGCCCAGCTCCTGAAAACAACCCCACACCATAATCCCCCGTCCACCAAACTTTACACTTGGCACAATGCAGTCAGACAAGTACCGTTCTCCTGGCAACCGCCAAACCCAGACTCATCCATCAGATTGCCAGATGGAGAAGCGCGATTCGTCACTCCAGAGAACGTGTCTCCCATGCTCTAGAGTCCAGTGGCGGCGTGCTTTACACCACTGCATCCGACGCTTTGCATTGCACTTGGTGATGTATGGCTTGGATGCAGCTGCTCGGCCATGGAAACCCATTCCATGAAGCTCTCTGCACACTGTTCTTGAGCTAATCTGAAGGCCACATGAAGTTTGGAGGTCTGTAGCGATTGACTCTGCAGAAAGTTGGCGACCTCTTCGCACTATGTGCCTCAGCATCCGCTGACCCCGCTCCGTCAGTTTACGTGGCCTACCACTTGGTGGCTGAGTTGCTGTCGTTCCCAAACACTTCCACGTTCTTATAATACAGCTGACAGTTGACTGTGGAATATTTAGGAGCGAGGAAATTTCACGACTGGATTTGTTGCACAGGTGGCATCCTATCACAGTTCCACGCTGGAATTCACTGAGCTCCTGAGAGCGACCCATTCTTTCACAAATGTTTGTAAAAACAGTCTGCATGCCTAGGTGCTTGATTTTATACACCTGTGGCCATGGAAGTGATTGGAACACCTGATTCTGATTATTTGGATGGGTGAGCGAATACTTTTGGCAATATAGTGTATATGTGTGGCCCTGTGATGAACTGGTGACCTGTCCAGGGTGTACCCCTGCCTTTTGCCCAATGTGTGCTGGGATAGGCTCCAGCAGATCCCCGTGACCCTAATTAGGAATAAAGCGGGTATAGAAAATGGATGGATAAAAACACAGTTTAGAGTGATTTGTGGATTTTTTTTTATATTTCTGACAAATAATTTATATAACCTACACTTAATGATTGCTGTACAAAAAAAACCTAGTTCATGTTTACAGCTTATTCTTCTCGAGCTAATTTTACTCTTAACGTCAGTGTTTTGTGTTAAATCATTGCGTTTACTTGAGGTCAGCGTATCCGGTTAACCGAACCAATCGACGTTTTCATCAAGTTCAAGCATCGGAGTCGTTCGCATCCTGGAGTGAAATCGATTTCCTGATTCTGAAAGCAAATCTTTATTGAAGCGACTTGAGTGCTCGAGGAAAAAATTGCAGATGGAGACAACTCATCGTGCAACAGAGGTCTGATTACACGTGGAACACTTGTGGAGAAAGTTTGATCACATGATCACAGAGTAGCTGCTCAGTTTGACACAACAAACAAATCAGCGTGATTATTAATCCTCTTCTCCAGCTCGGGCTTGCAGGCTTCACCTCGTTCCCAGCAACGCGTTAATATAAATTCAGACACCAGACGGAACAGAAATCACAAGTCATTAGAAGCAGATAGACAATTCAGCCCTGATTGGTTTTCTGCCACAGCATCAGAGACCTGGATGTGATGGAAGAGTCGGAGATAAATGCACTCAGTCATGTGATAATGTGAAGCCAAATTGCCGTAATGAAACCAGAACATGATGTAGTTTTTCATGCTTCATGCTATTATTATTATTATTATTATTATTATTATTATTATTATTATTATTATTATTATTATTAATCTCTCTTTTAAAAAAAACAAACTGATCTGACAGATGGTTAGTCCACTCTGAGCAGGTGTTCATATTAAACTAGATGTTTTCTTATTCCAGAAAAATATGGTGAAGTATTTCCTGCCAGTTTCCTTCACATTATAGTTTGGTCTTTGATCTCATGATGTTGAGGTCAGTAAGAGGCAGTAATCCTGAAGAAACCCACTCTGGATCCTTCATCATCATCTCTCAAACACTCAGCTGCTTCTCACAGGATCTGAACCAAAACAGCTCTAAGTGTCCATCACTGAGAAGCTCGGTGCTACCAGATCTCTCATCAGTCCTCATCATCCTCAGTCTTTCAGAAACCTTTGATATGGTCAATCGCAAGGAGCATCCTCATGAACCTTGAAATCCAATGGATTGCCTCCTATAAGGAGGGTTGTTCATATAAGATGATCTGAAGTGGTTCCACAACTGCTCTTAATTCAGAATGCGATGGTGTCCCTCAAGGCTCAGTGCTGGATCCTCTTCTGTTCTCTTGTTGAGATCATATCAGACCACCCTATAGCTCCACACTTAAAGCTACAATGCTTTACCAGTATAGGACAGGAAGAGCTAGTTAAACTTATCACCACGGCTAAACCAACAACGTGTTTGTTGGATCCAATTCCAACTAGATTCCTGAAAGAAGTGATACATGTAGCTGGAGAGCCTCTTCTTAATATTATTAACTCTTCGTTATTTCTAGGTCATGCCCCAAAATCTCTTAAGTTAGCAGTTATTAAGCCTCTTCTTAAGAAACTGAAACTGGACCCTGATGAAATATCAAATTACAGACCGATTTCAAACTTTCTGTTTATATCTAAAATATTAGAAAAGGTGTCAGCTCAATTATGCTCCTTCCTACAGGAAAACAATATCCTTGAAGAATTTCAGTCAGGTTTTAGGCCCCATCATAGTACAGAAACTGCACTAGTTAAAATCACAAATGACTTGCTTTTAGCTTCGGACCAAGGCTGCATCTCCATTTTAGTCCTGCTTGATCTTAGTGCTGCATTCGACACTATAGATCATAATATCCTCATAGATCGCTTACAAAATCACATAGGTATGCAGGGACAGGCATTAAAATGGTTTAGATCCTACCTGTCTGATTGATACCACTTTGTAGATTTAAATGGAGAACTGTCCAGTGTAGTGCCAGTGAAATTCGGGGTCCCACAAGGGTCAGTTTTAGGACCTCTGCTTTTCTCAGTATACATGCTTCCATTGGGTAACATCATTAGAAGGTATGGGATTAGTTTCCATTGTTATGCCGATGATACCCAGTTATATATTTCATCAAAACCAGATGAAATGTCTAATTTGTCTAGACTAACTGAGTGTGTTAAAGATATTAGAGATTGGATGACTGATAATTTCCTATTATTAAATTCTGATAAGACAGAGATATTACTTATTGGCCCAAAAACTAGTACAGAGAAGCTCTCGCAATTCAGCTTGCACCTAGAAGGATGTACTGTTACTACTAGCTCTACAGTGAAAGACCTGGGCGTAATATTAGACAGCAACTTATCCTTTGAAAATCATATATCCAATATCACAAAAACAGCCTTCTTCCATCTTAGAAATATTGCCAAGCTTAGGAACATTTTATCTGTATATGATGCAGAAAAACTAGTTCATGCATTCTTGACCTCCAGACTGGACTACTGTAATGCATTACTAGGTGTTTGTCCTGCATCTTCAATAAACAAGCTACAGTTAGTCCAGAATGCAGCCGCCAGAGTTCTTACCAGATCAAGAAAATTTGATCATATAACCCCAATATTATCATCCCTCCACTGGCTACCTGTGAAGTTTAGAATTGACTATAAACTAGCTCTACTCACATACAAGGCTCTAATTGGTTTAGCTCCCACCTATCTCTCCAGTCTCCTAACACGTTACAATCCACCACGCTCTTTAAGATCGCAAAATTCCGGACTTCTAGTTGTTCCCAGAATATCAAAGTCCACAAAAATGGGTAGAGCGTTTTCGTATTTAGCTCCAAAACTTTGGAATAGTCTTCCTGACAGTGTTCGGGGCTCAGACACAGTCTCCCAGTTTAAATGTAGACTAAAGACTTATCTCTTTATCCTGGCATACATTTAACATTTCCCATAACCTTGTGCTCCAGTACATCTGATTAAATGCACATTCATCTAGTACTGCTAATATTATGAACAGCAGCTACGCTAATGCTGTT
Organism: Hemibagrus wyckioides; assembly: GCF_019097595.1. Classification (NCBI taxonomy): domain Eukaryota; kingdom Metazoa; phylum Chordata; class Actinopteri; order Siluriformes; family Bagridae; genus Hemibagrus; species Hemibagrus wyckioides. Next base: position 2,153,341 of record NC_080731.1, read on the forward strand.
CCATTGTTTCCCTTCTTCTACCCATCCTGAGGCATACAGAGACTGTGCCGGCTCCAGTGGCATCCGGAGATGGACCAGCTCCAGCCGGGTTCTGCTTGTGAGGATTGGGATATTCAAGCAGCGCTGTGGACAACAACCTCCTTATTGATTTACATAACAATATACACATGCTGTATCTGCATCACACAATTGTCACCCAAATGAGGATGGGTTCCCTTTTGAGTCTGGTTCCTCTCAAGGTTTCTTACCATCTAAGGGAGTTTTTCCTTGCCACAGTCGCCTCAGTCACCTCAGGTTTGCTCACTTGGGATAACATCTAGGACTGTCTGTCTGTTTGTCTGTTCATGTTTGTTGTTTTCTTATGTCGTTTCTCATGTAAAGCTGCTTTGAGACAATGCTCTTTGTTAAAAGCGCTATACAAATAAAATTGAATTGAATATCCTGATAATGGTTTCCCACATCTAAGCTGATGACCCACAACTTCTCTTCTCTTTCCCTGGCTCAGAAACTCATCATGTGCAAGTCTCATCATGGATGGCAGCTCATCAGTTCTAACTTAATCCCAGCAGTAAATGAACTAATGATCATCCAGGAGATGCAACCTGATATCAGGATCTCATGATCTGACTGGACAAACTCTCAGAACTCAGCATCTGTCACTACACGGAGAACCAACTGTCCTTCTCCTCTCACTCTGCTGATCTGAAATGCTGGATCTGGTTTCTCCTTTTAAAACATCGGAAGCCTTTCTGTCCACACAGGTCACTCAGGAGCTTGTTAAAGTGTCAGTGTGAGACTATTGCAACGGGCTCCTGACAGATCTGCCTCTGAGCCATTCGTCTTCTACAAGTTATCAAATATGCAGCTTCATGGCTTGGTTTCAACCTTCTGAAGTTCTCCTACACCTTCTCATTACTACATTTCCTCCACTGGCTTCGGAAATCCTCTAGCTTTGCTTGACTGGTCCCACCATCTCTCAGGGTATAATAAAGATACGCATCACGAGTCTTCTTAGTTTTGTACTCAATTTTTGTTATGAGGTCAGGGTCTTATAGGATAATATAATCTTGAGTGCTATGATAACCCTGCCTTCATCTTCTCAGCACTCCACCCCCACCTCCACTACTACATCAGCTCAGGGTCAGTCCTTTAGTGATGAGTAACACTTTGCAGTCCATCCAGTGAGCTGTGATCAGTAACTGTACACTGTAGAAGAGCATCTCATCGTACTTGTTGTGAAACGTTCATGCTGGTGATGTCTTGGGGAAAGAAAAGCTCTTATTAATTTTTTCGTTTGAAAATGCTTCTACATCCAAACGATTATATGTTTAATTCTTCATCCCTAATTACATTAATCTAGAAATAGCCACTTCAAACAAAAGTGTTTCTCAAGCTCTTTTTAAGCTTCCCATGTGACATGTTTCAAGACAATGGTCTACAATTAGTCTCAGTCTCAGACTTCACGCCCACGGACTGTTGGCTGAACGTCTGATGCATACGGCACACAAAATTAAAAACACTTCAGGAGTTTGGAAGTCTTAAGCTGATTGGATGGATTCTACAGAATTTCCAGATGTTTCTGTCAAGCTCTTTTTTACATTCTGCCTGGAAACAAAGCCATCATGACGCTCTATTTCCCTCATGGAAAAAGGAAGCAGTGACAACGAGCGCTTATGAGGATCAGTTAAACGTTGGATTTTCACAATGATTTCAAGTGCACAATACTTTCTTAAATAAATGATCTATGGCTGCATGCCAGTCTGTTTTTGTAGAGACATCGACTTAGCACCTAAACATGTTGCTAAACAAAACGGTGTGTGATTGGTTGCTTTACATGTCAATCAGATGCCTTCTTGGGTGGTCTTTAGCCAATAAAAGCTGCGATGGAGTCCAGACTTTCTGCTGTTAGTCTGAAGGCCAGGCTACGTGAGACTAGTCTATAGTAGACGGGACTGGATTCCATTTAAAGGAAAAGGAGGTAAAATAAAGTTTTGGGTCACATCTGGGTTTTCAGAAACTCAGTTCTGCCTTAATCAATGGCTGTTCAAGGACGTCGTTCTGAGAAACTGACCACATCCTGATACTTCCCAAGAGTTTTATTAGTGTGGTGTTTAAAGTGAAGATGCTAACTTGCTAAGTAGAGGCTAAGCAGGTATAGTTTGTGAACGGAATTCTTCCCTCTGATTGGGCGAGACATGGGTCACTCAGGATCTACAGGAAGTCCAGCAGGCTGCAGCAGTAGAAAGTGGATTGGTGTGTGTATGAACACAGCTCTGCTCTTATAGCGCTCCTTACATCCTTTAATCTGGAATAGTTTGATCTTCCCAACATTCCTGCGTTCTTCAGGTGTGTTTTTAAAGATCGCAAACTAATCTTTACTCCATGATACACTATCAGTATATCCAACATCACACTGACCATATGAACGTCCTTCACCACAGTAGAGCTGAATGAACTCCATTCTCTTATAAATATAAATATATATGTTTGTTATTTTCTTTAAAAGATTTAAAGTTGCACTATCAAAAATAATGGTTTAAAGACACACAAGAAATAAAGTTAGATACACAATTTCCTACTTCCTGTATATCCTGAGTGACAGATGTCTCTTCTAATCAGAAGTAAGAAGATGGAAAGAAAATGAAAAATGAACAATGTTTGATGGGGTATGACTGTATTATTAATAATATTTCAAATTAAAGTCTATAGTAATTACATTAATAATGTTAGGAACATGAGGCTTGGTCATGTCAGTCACATATTTGGCTGCAATTTTCTTCTTGTTCTCTCAGCAGCATATGAAGCTTCTCTGTATAACTCCAGCCCTGAAACCCAGTGATGATGATGATGATGATGGTGTCTCCTAATGACTGGAAGTAGTGTTGAGAATTTCTTCCGCTCTGCAGCTCTGAGGTCCCAGTGGGAGCATCAGTCTGTCCTCTCTAGAGCTGTGTGTGTTGGACCTCCTCCACTGGCAGCCTGGATTTAATCGTGGTCTTCCTCAGTGTTTGGTTGGTTACTGTGTTTAAGAAGGTTCCCATGGTGTATTGTTGATTTAGGGCCAGATAGGTTTCATTTTTTGTTTGGGATTTGGTCAGATTTGTCCAATAATCTGTATTTTTCTGTAGTCTTTTGTTATAATCTGATTGGTTCTGATTGTGTGGTTCTGTATGCACTGAGGCTGTGTTTTAGTGAGGTCAGATGAGGATTGGTCAGTTTTGTGACAGAAGGACAGGGAAAGAGGTGGTTGCTTGATTTGATATTTTTAAATATTAATGGTTTGATTTTGGATGTAGGGGATTCTGCACCTGTAGGATGCTTTTGCAGAACTCTGCATGGACGTTTGATCCAGTCGTGTTAGCGGACCCCATGCCTCACTGCCACACAGTGCAATGGCTTCAATTACTGACTGAAATATTTTGAGTCGGATTCTGATTGGCATTTTTTTTGTGTTTATTGTTTTTTCTGTCTGTTTTTATATGAGTTTATTCACAGCCATGCAAATGTTTCCTGTGTTAGTGATTGTTGGAGCTAAATATGCATATTTTGTGGAATCCAATTGACTTTTGCTTAAGACATTATGTTTCATAAGGAAGTCTATAATTTATCTTTATGTTTAAATATGAGGCGTACAAGTCCTTGGTTTCAGATCTCAGGGTTGTGACCTACACTGAGAATTAAACTGAAAAGTTTTAGTGTGGCTAGTCTGAATTTATAATTTGTGTGTTTAAGCATTTCATGTAAAATGCCATCAGGTCCATGGGCTTTTGCTTGCTTGATTTTTTGATGGAGGCCTCTGAATTTTACCCAAAGATCTCAGTTTTGGATCTGTTAAATTGTCTTGATATTTTTTCCCCAATGTTGCTGGAGTTAACTGATACTTGCAGAAAAACTGTAAAAATACAACGAGTATTTTATATATTGAGTGTATTGAGTATACAGTGAGACACCAAGAACTGGGATTCTGGAGAATTCTGCTTCCCTTTCCCCAACTGCACACATAGCCAGCAGCCAATCACAATCGTGATTAAATGAATAGGGCATTCTGATTGGTCAGACTCGTTCCTCCAGCCGTACACTATTTAGATTTTCAGCATCCCCACACTGTGCTTTAATAAACAATGCTACATGTTCTGTGTCTCTTGAGTAAATACAGTATTCTATAAATTATTAACATTTTACTTCATTTTAATTAATGTTCATATTTTGTAATTAATAATAATATTTTTATTAATAAATTATCTTATTTCAACATAAAAATAATTCACTATAAGGTTTGCTGATACCGCAAAATATACCGGGAAAATCTGCAAAAAAAATTATGTTCCAAGTAAAAATCCACAATATATCGGGACCACGATAAATGAACTGCGATATAGCGGTATTGTTTATACTCTCTCAATGTCATTTTTTAGGCAGGATTTACTCTCATGTGATTGGGAGGGGATGGGTTTTGCTGTCATGTGACAGAGTGGGCAGGATTTACTCCCAAATGACTGAGTGGGTGGATTTTGCTTTCATATGATTAGGGGTATGTAGGTTTTACTGTGACTGTGACTGAGTGGTTGGGTTTTACAGTTGGGTCACTGGGAGTGGGTGGGATTTACTCTCATGACACTGGAAGTGGGTGGGATTTATTCTCATAGAACTATGAGTGGGCGGGATTTACTCTCATGTGATCGGGTGTGTTTGGGATTTAGTCTCTTGTGACTGTGAGTGGGTTGGATTTACTCTCAGGTCACTTGAATTGGGTGGGATTTACTCTCATTGGACTGGAAGTGGGTGGGTTGCAGCTTAAGCCCATTATATATCACTGTATTGCTAGTAAATGACTATAGAGGTTCTAGAGCTTTAAGTAAAAGAAAAATGTTTGTTCCTTAATGAAACTTCTGCTTTGTGTAATGGAACAGAAACACCACCAGTCTGACCATATTAGCTGTTAAAGAAAATCCTCCTAAATCTTTTTCACCACTGAGGTCCAGCAGGAGGGTAAAACTGGGAGCAAACTGGTTAACAATAAGTACATAATACCAACTTCAACCACAAAGGGCACATCAATTTTCTTCACCAGTCTCCACTTTTTTAACGTTCTTTTTAAGTTGCTGCAGGAGAACCGCTCGGGGTAAGAGGCAGCGGAGTTAAAGACCTTGTCAAGGTCAATCAATTGATCAAAGTACTTGTGACAACGGGATATTAAAGTGCTGATCACTGGAGAGCTGGAGAGGAACGAGCATCATACAAAAGAACAGTATCTGTGTCTGGTGTAAGGTACTGCAGTGAACACACCATGATGTACAGCAGGATGATGATGATGATGATGATGATGATGATTTTCATGAGCATTAGTAGAAAAACATTTGTTAGATTTGCACCATTTCTTATAGTGAATCTTTAGAGAAATTTTCAAAATCTGTGTGTGAGTGAGAGAGAGATTCTGCTCTGTTCTATTCTGTTCTGTTCTGCTTCTAGGCTCTGTTGTGTTTCTGTGTTCTCTTCTGTTCTGTTCTGATATGCTCTGTTCTGTTCTGCTTCTATGTTCTGTTCTGTTCTGTTTTTATGTTCTTTTATGTTCTGCTCTGTTCTGCTTCTATGTTCTGTTCTGTTCTGTTCTGCCTCTATGTTCTGTTCTGTTCTGCTTCTAGGCTCTGTTGTGTTTCTGTGTTCTCTTCTGTTCTGTTCTGATATGCTCTGTTCTGTTCTGCTTCTATGTTCTGTTCTGTTTTTATGTTCTTTTATGTTCTGCTCTGTTCTGCTTCTATGTTCTGTTCTGTTCTGTTCTGCCTCTATGTTCTGTTCTGTTCTGCTTCTAGGTTCTGTTTCTATGTTCTGTTCTGCTTCTGTTCTGCTTCTCTGTTTTGCTCTGTTCTGCTCTGCTTCTATGTTCTGTTCTGCTCTGTTCTGTTTCGGTTCTGCTCTGTTCTGTTCTGCTTCTATGTTCTGTTATGTACTGTTCTGCTTCTATGTTCTGTTATGTACTGTTCTGCTTCTATATTCTGTTCTGCTTCTATGTTCTGTTCTGCTCTGTTCTGTTCTGCTTCTATGTTCTGTTCTGCTTCTATGTTCAGTACAGTTCAGTTCTGTTCTGCTTCTATGATCTGTTCTGCTTCTGTGTTCTGCTCTGTTCTGCTTATGTGTTCTGTTCTGTTCTGCTTTTATGTTCTGTTCTGCTTTGCTCTGTTCTGTTCTGCTTCTATGTTCTGCTTCGATGTTCTGTTCTGACCTGTTCTGCTTCTACGTTCTATTCTGTTCTGCTTCTATGTTTTGTTCTGTTCTGCTCTGTTCTGCTTCTATGTTCTGTTCTGGTTCTATGTTCTGATCTGCTCTGTTCTGTTCTGCTTTGTTCTGTTCTGCTTCTATGTTCTGCTTTATTCTGTTCTGCTCTGCTTCTATGTTATGTACTGCTTTTATGGTCTGTTCTGTTCTGCTCTGCTTCTGTGTTCTTTTCTGTTCTGCTTCTGTGTTTTGTTCTGCTTCTGTGTCCTGTTCTGCTTCTATGTTCTGTTCTGATTCTAGGTTCTGTTCAGTTGAGTTCTGTTCTGCTTCTATGTTCTGTTCTGATTCTAGGTTCTGTTCAGTTGAGTTCTGTTCTGCTTCTATGTTCTGTTCAGTTGAGTTCTGTTCTGCTTCTATGTTCTGTTCTGATTCTAGGTTCTGTTCAGTTGAGTTCTGTTCTGCTTCTATGTTCTGTTCTGCTTCTATGTTCTGCTCTATTCTGTTCTGTTCTGCTTCTATGTTCTGTTCTGCTTCTATGTTTGTTCTGTTCTGCTTCTATGTTCTGTTCTGCTTCTATGTTTGTTCTGTTCTGCTTCTGTTTGTTCTGTTCTGCTTCTATGTTCTGTTCTGTTTTGTTCTTTTCTGCTTCTATGTTTGTTCTGTTCTGCTTTGTTCTGTTCTGCTTCTATGTTCTGTTCTGATTCTAGGTTCTGTTCAGTTGAGTTCTGTTCTGCTTCTATGTTCTGTTCTGATTCTAGGTTCTGTTCAGTTGAGTTCTGTTCTGCTTCTATGTTCTGTTCTGCTTCTATGTTCTGCTCTATTCTGTTCTGTTCTGCTTCTATGTTCTGTTCTGCTTCTATGTTTGTTCTGTTTCTATGTTTGTTCTGTTCTGCTTCTATGTTCTGTTCTGCTTCTATGTTCTGTTCTGCTTCTATGTTTGTTCTGTTCTGCTTCTGTTTGTTCTGTTCTGCTTCTATGTTCTGTTCTGTTTTGTTCTTTTCTGCTTCTATGTTTGTTCTGTTCTGCTTTGTTCTGTTCTGCTTCTATGTTCTGTTCTGCTTTGTTCTGTTCTGCTTCTGTCGGAGAAAAAAATTAATATACCCAGCTTTGAATTATATACCTAGCTTCAAAAGTAGCTTAAGTAATAATGTACTCAATGCTCTAAGCTCTGACTTAGCAATATTCTGCCTAAGAGTAGTGTGTATCTATCAAGAATTATTTAGCCATTGATTAAGTAGTTAACTTTGATTAATAATAGCTATAATAATCAGATATAGCCTCATAGTCTTTATAATAATCATGCAGAATTAATAATGGCAGCATGCTAGCGTAATAACCACACTGGGACTGAAGAAACAGAAAAGAGGAGAGATTTATTGGAACATTAGGAGTTACAACTCAGTCAGCCAGCCTATCCAATGGGATCAGTGGGACTGGAGGGTCAGTTGTAGAAGACGGAATCTCGGGATCCTGAGGAGAAGTTGGAGAGTAATCAGTGGGAGAAGTTGGGGGCGAATAGTCAGGAGAAGACTGAGGAATATCATGAACACTGTAAGGCATAGGCACAAATTCAGGAGAAAGTTGGGGAATGTCAGGAGAATTAGGAGATGAGGAAGTGTCAGAGGAAGAATCATTAGAGGAAGTCTCAACAGGGAAAGCCTCAGTCTGGATGCCCTGGGAGGTGGTGCGTGTCCAGTGCCAGTAGAAGGTCTGAGTAGACTGATCACAGGTTGTGGGGTGAAATTGGGTGCTCTGATCAAGACAGACGGTATCTCTCACGATATGGTGAGCGAGGTAAGGAGACTCAGGAATAAAGGATTCAGATAGGTGTTCCAGGAAACCAGCAAGTTCAATGGCCAGACAGGATAGCTGATACTGGCGATAGCGTCGCAGAGCACCCCTGGGACTTCTCCGGAAGATAGAGCGGCGGGCTGACTAAGCTAGGAAAAAATAATGGGAAATGGGAAGAGATGAGTGAAGTGCATATTGCGTGACTATGTAGTCAGCAAAAGAGAGCGTGTACTAAGGCAAAAGGAACACAGTGTGGGAAGTAGGCCAGGTCACTGTGACATGACAGTGATAGGCAGGTAGAGGAGACAATAGCATTGGAATACTAGCAACCAACAGTGATGAAAAGAGGAAAGGATATGAGGCAGCTTAATGGCAAAGCTTATTTTAAAAATAGTAAATAAAACTTAGATCAAGTAAGTAGAGGGAAAAGTCATCATGACATAGAGGAAGAGAGCAAGGTACTTACACATTGTTGTGGAGGGCAACGCGCGAGGTCAGGAGGAGCCGAGGAAGCACCTTTAAGAGGTGACGGTCAAATGAAGTCAATAAGGAAGTGGCGCCTATAAGTAAGCGCCAATTTTTTCTAAAAATTGTTGACTTAGCCTAAAAATAAGGGGAACTGGAGAGGAGGAAAATTGACGTCATCGAGGGGAGGATGGTATCAATTTAGGGGCGGTATCGGGACAAATGCGAAAATAATGGGAACTGGGAAACGTATGTAAACTAAGGAAGGAGGGACTAAAGTAGCCATACACTGAATATAATGGGAAATTGCTGGAAATATTTAAATTAGAGAAAAGGAGGCGCCCCGGGGCGCCTGGGGTATAAGTAGAGGGGACTTTTTCGGGGTTTGGGAGACCAGCTGCTCTCTTCAGATATGCATGTTGTTGACTGCATGGCTGAATAAAGAAACCCGCTTCTTCTCATCTGTTGACTGAGATCTCTTTTATTTCGGCTAAGTTTTATAGCTTGTGGAGGTCATTGGGAAAGCTAAGAGAAATAGATACAAACAAAAATTCCACCCTGTGATATGTCCACTCGGAGGAGGCTCTGAGTTCCGACACTTCTATGTTCTGTTCTGCTTCTATGTTCTGTTCTGCTTTGTTCTTTTCTGCTTCTATGTTTGTTCTGTTCTGCTTCTATGTTCTGTTCTGCTTTGTTCTTTTCTGCTTCTATGTTTGTTCTGTTCTGCTTCTATGTTCTGTTCTGCTTTGTTCTGTTCTGCTTCTATGTTCTGTTCTGCTTTGTTCTGTTCTGCTTCTATGTTTTGCTCTATTCTGTTCTGTTCTGCTTCTATGTTCTGTTCTGTTCTGCTACTATGTTCTGTTCTGCTTTGTTCTGTTGTGCTTCTATGTTCTGCTCTATTCTGTTCTGTTCTGTTCTGTTCTGCTCTGTTCTGCTTCTAGGTTCTGTTCTGTTCTGCTTCTATGTTCTATATTCTACTATGTTTGAACAACCTCGCTGTCTTTAATCTCCTGAAGAACTTCACCAGCTTTGATTCACTTGAAGAATGACACAGAAGTCTTTCACATGAGTTTGATGCAACATTTAGTGAACTTGGAAAAAGTATTTGAGAAGTATTGTATTCACTTTGAGGTTTTTAATCCCTTGTGTATGTGTGTGTGTCTTTGGGAATAGTCCTGATGGCAAGATATTGAAGAGAGGAGAAAGAGAGAGAGAGAGAGAGAGAGAGAGAGAAAGGCCTTTAAGCCTCAGAGATCCCACTTCCAACATTTTAGTGTGATCTGCTGAAGTCAAGCACTCGTAGAAGCATAAAATATTAAAAAGCTCGACTCCTTCTGGCCTGCACTTCTCTGAAGTTCACCGGACTCATTCCCATTCGAGTGGAACCAGTTTAGGATGGCTGAGAGACATGGCGCATTGTCATGCTAGAACCGCTAGACAGCAGCCATGAGGAGATGTACATTATGCAGTACACAGATGAGCTACTAGTGTGTCAGGAGGATGTTCCACACTCCACCACACCTCCACACCCCCACCTCTGACCTGGGCTGATAACATGGATCATATTGAGTCAGCCGATCTGGGCTGGACTCAGGGTCCTCACAGGCTTCTCCCAGTTCTCCCATTTCTCCTCAGTGCTCTGTAACTGGTGAGGGATTTCTGGCTGCAGACATGCTGGATGATTTGTAGATTCTGGTGCCACTCTGGACACTCCAGAAGATTTATGAAAGCAGTCTGTCTGAGTTCCTGGGATCTATTTTCTCAATCTGAATGTTTCATGTGAGCCTGCATCTCAGAGATTTTGTGCAGCTGGTTGAATAACTACACAGATAAGCAGGCGTGCAGGTATTTCAAAATATATATTAGAATATGTATACACTTAAAAACAAGAGATTTGATTGCAGCCTAAGATCATGTGGAATAAGCACTTCTGAATAAATAGGTTTTAAATGTTACGGGTGTTTTCTGGGAGAGATTTCAAGACGAGGAGCAGTACAACTAAATGCTCTAGCCCCCATGGTGGTTAAACAGTCAGGGGTACAGGAGGGACTGTAGAAGTGTATAAGATTTGAGAGGTATGGTGGTTCAAGGTTATGAAGTACTTCAAAAGTGAGGAGAAGAATATTAAAATCAATCCGGTGTTTAATAGAAAGCCAGTGGAGTTTTCGAAGGAAGGGGGTGATGTGGTGCATGATGGGAGTCTGGGTTATGATACGGGAATATGATATGAGTTCTGAATAAGTTGAAGTTTGTGATGAAGTTTATGTGGTAAATCAGATAAATGTGGATTACTGTAATGGATGTGGGAGATGTGTGGTGAGGTATGTGAGGAGACAAACAATGCTATGGAGATGGAAGTCACATGATCGGGAAACGATATGAGACTTTAAGGACAGACTACTATCAAAGATGACCCCAAAGTCTGACCCCCTGGGTAGAGGGAGAGACTGAGGAAGCAGCAATATAAAGTGAGAGACTGTTGGACTTGGACAGAGTAGATTTAGAACCTAGAAGGTTTTATTATTGTTAAGTTTGGGAAAGTGAATATGTTTTCAATCATATTTATGATTATGTATTTATATGTGTAAAGCATGCAGATCTATATTAGAGATGTACAACAACACAATGACACAACATTTACATTACATTTACATTTCTGGCATTTGGCAGACGCTCTTATCCAGAGCGACATACAAAAGTGCTTTAAGTCTCTATCATTGAAAACATTAACACTGGTTCAGTAGGTTACAGACTTAGGACACCATTAGCCTAAAATTGTATTTTTTTTAATTTTATTATTATTATTTTTTTAAACATATAACAATACATAAACAGGGAAAGATAAGAGCTAGTTTAAGTGCTTCAAGAAAAGGTAGGTCTTAAGACATCATTTGAAGATAGTCAGAGACTCTGCTGTACGGACATCTAGGGGAAGTTCATTCCACCACCTCAGTGCCAGAACAGAGAAGAGTCTAGATGAATACCTACCTTTTGCCCTGAGAGATGGTGGGACCAGTTGGGCAGTGCTAGTGGATCGGAGGGAGCGAGGTGCAGTGCGAGGAGTAATAAGATCTTTGAGATAAGATGGTGCTGGTCCATTTTTGGCTTTGTAGGCAAGCATCAGTGCTTTGAATCTGATGCATGCAGCTACCGGAAGCCAGTGGAGGGAAAACAGCAGTGGGGTGGTGTGGGAGAACTTAGGCAGGTTGAAGACAAGCCATGCAACTGCATTTTGGATCATTTGCAGTGGACGAATTGCATTCAGAGGAAGACCTGCCAGTAAAAAGTTGTAGTAGTCCAGTCTCAAAATAACCAGAGACTGAACAAGCACCTAAGTAGCCTGTGTGGATAGGAATGGTCGAATCCTTCTGATGTTGTACAGAAGAAACCACACAAAAAACACAAACAATTTATCTATATTTTTATCTTTAATGTCTTTGTATTGGAACTTAATCTGAAAGGCAATATTTTATTTTTTTCACTATTTTTGTAAAAAATAAAAAATGTCTCTTGCTTCATTTATGGAACCAAAAAGGTTCTAGAACCATTTCAAAATGGTCATGTGGTTCTTTGAATCCGAGATAGATAATAATAATAATAATAATAATGATAATAATAATGATAATAATAATAATAATAATAATTATTATTATTATTATTATTATTATTATTATTATTATTATTAATAATAATTATGATTAATTAATAAATAATAATTGTTAATAATAATAATAATAATAATAATAATAATAATATTATTATTATTATTATTATTATTATTATTATTATTATTATTATTATTAAACAAACTTAGACAAGAAAATACAAGAGCAAAACACGGTACTAGGGGTGATATATATTCATAGAAACAAAAACATGTTTTTTCTCACAAATATTCTAATGTTACAAATACAAAATTCTATCTTCAAAGTAAATGTTGATATCAAACCCATTTTTGCTCTCTGAGATGCTCCAAGTTCTTGTTCATCTGAAAAGCAGCTCAGATTTTATCTTCAACCAGTAAAATTCTGTGTAAGATTCTCCAACAGAGGGAAAGACACACGTCTAAAACATACTGAAAGCCGACAGAGTCATTTTATATCAGACTCACAGCCTGAAATCTTTTGTTTCCTTATTCTGATTGAAAACGTCCCATAAGTCCATTTCCACTCCAGCCGCAGTCGGATCACCAATAATAAAGTCTTAGACATCTCTGAGCCACGTTTCCTGTTGCCTGGGCTCTCTGTGAAGATTATAGATTACTTCAGTTTGTTGTTTGTTGCCTGAACTCTGAACCCTGCCTGAAAAACCACATGAACATTTTATGCATTTCTGGGATACAGTTACAGGATACAAGTCACACACCACTGCACCAGCTGTCTCTGCACTAGCAGCTTTATTTATTTATTTACTTATTTATTTATTGAAAATGCAGTCATACTGCTGCCATTTCTGCCTCTTACACAGCAGATAACCGGCAGCTGCTTGTGCACTCAATGCTACGCTGCTGAGAACTGAATGAAGTGGAGAATATGCAGAGAATAATTTAATGTCAAACACTGAAGCCAGACTTCATCTCCCATCAGACACGTATTGACTGACAATCTAGCTGATGGAGATTTTGACCCCCAAGTGCCCCAATTATAACTCCTATAATCCTTCAGCGCCGTTGTGAATCCTTCAGCTCGAATGTGTTTTTTTTTTACTCTCATGTGAAGAACATGTGCTCATGCTCAGATTAGTCCTGCACATGCACAAACCATTTATCAGTCTTGTTCTCACTCTTTCATCTACATTAATAGTGTAAAAGTGCCGACCCATCAGGGAAGGTTATGGAAATTTTCGCAAATGCTCGTGACTTATTAATCCGTTTCTGTGATATTTTAGATCTCTGACTGTGAAAAGTAAGACACACAGAGACCTAGAATTATTTGCTCATGGTGCCTCAAACCAGAGATATTTAATCAGGGATTTATTGGAGAGCAATATTTTCACTGCCGAAATTTGGATTCTGATGGGTCAGAAGGTGCAGCCAAAAATTACAGTTCACTCCTGGGCAAAACATGGGCCAAGCAGAAGATTGGCCAAGCTTTTAATGTCTTAATAACAAATGATTGGTCAGGAAATCAGTGGGAATGAAACAAACAGGTGAACTGAATAAGACTGATGATCTTCTCATCATGGAGAACTGAACTGTGCTGGACACGGACACACACACATACATAACACACACGCACAAAAAAGAACTGGACTGTGCTGGACATAGTCAGACACACACACACATACACACACTAAATGTCCTGTTTGCACGCACATTTCACTTTACATTTATATTTATATTAGTCTTGTACATGTCACATTAATAACTGCAGTAATTGCAATGTTGTTTGTCTTGTCTTCCTGTGCACTTCTGTTGTATGTCTTAAAGATTGCACCTTAAGTATAGTTTAGTATAGTTTAATTTTTTTAGTTTAATTTTAATTTTTAAATTATAGTTTAATTTTTTATCTCTATGTTATAGCTCTATGTTTGTCTGCATCACTGTACTTTGTCTGTGTTATGTGGAGCACCTTTGGTCTAGGAGGAATGTTGTTTCACTTTACTGTGTACTGCATCTGCTATACAGTATATGGTTGAAGTGACAATAAAGCTTCTTTGACTTTGACTTTTGACTTTGATCATGGCACCTGTTAGTGGGGGGGATATATTAGGCAGCAAGTGAACTTTTTTCCTCAAAGTTGATGAAACGTGGAAAAATGGACAAGTGTAAGGATTTGAGCGAGTTTGACCAAAAGGGCCAAATTGTGATGGCTAGACCACTGGATCAGAGCATCTCCAAAACTGCAGCTCTTGTGGGGTGTTCCCGGTCTGCAGTGGTCAGTATCTATCAAAAGTGGTCCAAGGAAGGAACAGTGGTGAACCGGTGACAGGGTCATGGGTGGCCGAGGCTCATTGATGCACGTGGGGAGAGAAGGCTGGCCCGTGTGATCCGATCCAACAGACGAGTTACTGTTGATCAAATTACTACAGAAGTTAATGCTGGTTCTGACAATATTAGGCAGGTGGTCATAATGTTATGCCTGATCAGTGTATAACTAGTTCGCAAAATTCAAAATGTTTAAATAAGTTCCAGTAAGGCAGAATTTAACACCAGTGAGTGCATTATAAGCAAAATAAACCTTGAAGTTTGTCCTGTTGATGGTGCTACAAAGATGAATGGATTGACCCCAAACTTCATGCTTGGATACTATAGACTGTCTTCTAGAAATGTGCCAATTTTTATAAAAATCCACCAAGGGGTTCATAGACTCCTAGAGGAGAAAATATAATAATAATAATGATAATAATAATAATAATAATAATGATAATAATAATAATGATAATAATAATAATGATAATAATAATAATAATAATAATAATAATAATGCAATAGATGCCTAGTACCTTTAGTGCTTGGCCTCTAATTAACTTAATTAAAATAAATCTTTAACCTTTGATTGGTTTAAATGTTTAAGCCTGTGTCTAAACCTGCACACAGCTCTTTATTGACTTTATTATGAATTGACTTTCCAGAGTGAAGCAGCTTTTCCATTCTAGCAGCTTAAAACGTCTCTCCACACCATCACACCTCTTCCTCTAGGCTTTAATACTGGACTAATTCATTTACTACTGTGTCTCTCTGCAGATATGTTTCTAGTATTTCCCCTCAAGCAAAAGCAAACCAGCAAATGGGGAACATTTAAAAAAAAAAAACAGTTGCCATTTTGGGCTTGCTCCAATTTTCTTTTTTCCTTTAGTACGTTTGGTCCATAGTACTGAATCACAGTAACTGTTTCTATAGTAACAGCTCACTCACAGGGGATATGCTCCAGATGAAAGGAATAAGTCCTTCATAAACCATCAATATGGTGAGGTTTTCCATAAGCAGACGTTTATTTAACGTGTTATAGAGGGGTCTTCGAGTATCATAGAGCTGTAACTGACATCTCACATTATTTCTAACATGACAAGCTGTGATATTTTGTCTTTTTAACTCCAAGAAGAAAAAAAATGAGGATGGAGTTAGTGTTTATAGCTACTGTAATGTATCTAAGTAGTAAATAAATATTTAATTTTTTTTTATTAATTTTAAATTATGTTATTTTTAAAGAATAAAAATAACAACCCCAACCCTTTTAGTACTAAATTTTTGGTAATGGAGAAATAAAACTCTCAGGGATGTGCAGTTATAGGAAACGAATAAACTCTGGAGAGGTTAGAGTAAGTTCATGGGGTGAGTGTTTTGTTCCTCTGATATTCACTGCTGCTCTGATCTCCGAGTCCAGCAGCAAGAGTGTCATTGCAAGGAAAAACACCCGCTGTCTACTTCCATGCACTCTACCTTTTCTTTCACACATTAGCTTACACATGTTATTAGAGCTGAATTGCCACCTTTTTGTTAAGATATTTTCAGCCTGAGAGAAATAAAGACAAGATTGACCTTTGTGTTGGTCCAGAGTGAGTGCTGACGCCATGAGGCACTCACTTGGCGTAAACACATTTAACGTGGATTTCAGTTTTTCTCTTTCTTCTGTTTATTGAAAAATGTCAGATTGTGAGGCTTAATAACAGGAAATAGAAAGAAAAGAACTTTCCACCCTAACAAAGAAAGTCAAGGCCAGAAGTCTGATCCAAATCAGTTTACACAGTCTAGTTAATGATAGATAACTTTTAAATATTGTTTTAAAATGAATTAAATATCAACACGCCATCTGCAGTCCTGTGGTTCGGTTTTTCAGAAAACGAACCAACATAAAAATAACGTGACCTAGTAAGCTAGTGTAAGGAACTACTGGGACAATTCACAGCCAGGCCACTAGAACTGGTAAATGCTGAGGAGTTGAGGACATCCAGTAAGACCATCTGTAGTTCGGTTTTGCCCAATGTGGACTTCCCTGCTCCGTTTCCTCAAGGTGGCTCACCCGCTTCTGTCCACGGTGAGGACGCCACTCCACTTTTGGTTCCGAGGAGGACACTGGCCAGCATCATGTTTGGGTGGGCACCACAGTTTTTATCTGAGCCCAATGGAAGCGTGGCTTGTTCCACCTGAAGACATCGCTCCACTTACGAATTACGTTGGATGCCACTCGGCAACCCAGGCAGAGGATGCTAACCTCCTTCCGTACCCTATCTGGATGTCACTCTGTCCCCTGGTTTGCCTGAGGACATCGTTTTGCAGTGTCGACTCAGCCATGGATTTCACTCTGTCCTTTCCCTCTGTTCAACTAAGTATCTCGGTCAGTCATTTAGCTCAGCTATGGACATCATTAGGGACCTTGGTGGTTGCCTATGGTTCCCTTTGTTGCCTGCTTGGGCCTCGCCGTCTCTTTGCCTCCCCCCTTTGCCTCACTGTGACCCTTCCTCCCCTTTTGGACCTCATCGTGTTTTTCACTTTCCCCTTGGGCTTGTTGGGACAGTTGTTTGGGTGAGTTTAGGCACCTTAGAGGAGAGGGCTATGTAAGGAACTACTGGGAGAATTTACAGCCAGACCACCAGAGGGAGTGCTGTCGGGTGGATTGTTATTCCTTGTTGTGTATCATGTGATTATGTCATGAGTATTGTCACCATCCTTTTGTATCCGTCTTCATCAGTCATTATTGCATGTTTGGTTCAAGGTATTCCCGTGTTTATTTTGTATTACGTCGATGTGATGTTATGTGTTTTATGTTTAATTTAAATGAGGATCACTGTCCTGTGCTTGGGTCTGATTGTTGGTGTTTTCCATGAAACCGTGACAGCTAGCTAAGTGTATTCATACAGTCTGAATAAACCGAACATGTTTAAGATCATTATCCACTTCGAATAAAGTTTCACATGGACTTCGTGACCTCAGTAAAATGTCATGAACCATGGTTTCTGTACACTTGCATCGTGCGTAAAACTGTAAAGCCAAAAAAAGTTTATTTTCTCTGGAGATGTTCATGATTGATGTGACACCAGGTGTGTCATTATTTTGGTTTTATTGCAGTTCCTGATGCTGAAAAAAAGATTGTTTGTCATTTGATGCTAATCACTGAATAAAATCGACAGACAGCTAAATCACAAATGGATTGAAAAACTGACTAAAGTATCCTAATTTGCACATAGTTTCCAGGAAGTAATATTTTGCTTAGCACTTTTATGCTGTGTAACATAAACTACCCCAGTTTTAGCACAAATTACCACCATGCTCAACTTTATTGCACTGTGTTCATCTCAGGTGTGGCAGAACAGAACACTGGTCATCTGAAGTAGCTCTCATCTTTGCGTAGGAGGGGTTTACTCTGACCCCTCCCCCAGTCAATCACAGTGACAGAATCCAATCGTGGCAGTCTGGAATCATGTATGTGTAAGAGGGCAGATCCTCCGAGTCTGTTACTCCTCCTTGTGAAGCATTGATTTGAAAATAATCGTGATGTGTCTCAATAGGAAGCGAATATCGGTAGATGACGTGTCATAGAGGAGAGCAGGCAGGCAGGCAGGTGAACCTGCGGGTGATGAAACCTGAGGAGCAAATGGACAAAAAAATCAATGGAAGAAGAAAAAGAAATCACACTTTCCAGACTGTGCTGTGAATAGCGTTCCTCTGAGCACCACTAATGCAATTCCCTTTTTTTTCCTGTTCTGGTGGGAATTAAGCTGCCCTCCCGGAGAGGTGCTGAGGCGTGTAGAGATCGACACAGCCACATTAACACAGGTGGTGCTTTGCTGTCGAATACAGACACAAACACAAAGCATGTATTTGCCCTGTGGGATCCTTGTGGAAACGTATCGCTGGAACACGAAACGGCAGCATCAATCCGCACTCGCTCCCGGGGGGCAGAACATCTGAAAGAATACGACTGCCACTGAACAGAGAACTCGGCTACAGTTGAGCCAGAGCGTTTCATGCTAGCTTGCTTTGTGTGTTTATTCCCCGGAATCTGCCTGGCCTCCGGCGAGGCAGTGAGTCATGACCCAGCAGTACGTTGTGAAATCACGGCTTCACAGCAACTCGTCATCACGCCTGCACTCCTGCACCTGACAACAAGCTGCACTTCACTTCCTAAAGAAAAGTCCACACAACTTTTAATTAGCTTTAGCTAGTTTCGTTTCAGCTTATTTGACTGAGAGTGGACTGATTATTAAGTCAATTAATTTCCAATCACATCCTCAGTGATTTCCAAACGATTCAAATTATGTTTTTATTTATTAAAGTTAATGTAAACATACAGAATGTCGCTGACACTGTAGATGCCTTCCTTAAATGTTAAATAAAATAAATCTCCTGATAGAAAAGTTCACGTCAAGATTTCACATTTCTCAATCTGTTTAGTTGTTGTTATAGTAACGATAAGGTATCAGAACAGAAGGAGAGCGTTCATATTGTAACGTGAAGGCCGACCCTTGGATAGTTAAATCTGTAGGCAGAGTTTTATTCAAGAACATAGCAATATAATCCAATTCGAAAGGCAGAGGCAAAAACAGTAACAACAACCAGATAGAAACAATGGCAGAAAACAATACAAGGCTTGGTAATGCTGTCAAGGCAGACAATACTTCGCACTGTATACTTCGCATCGGTTTAAATACTGACTTAACCGAAAGTAACCCATAACCCGTAAGTGGTTAGTACTCGGGGAGGGTTCCCTCTGGGGGCTTGGAGGTGGAATTGCAGGTGGAGCCGTTACACGTGTAAAGCTGCGCTACTCTCAGAACTGCTGTTATAGAAAACTAATCAACGTGAGATATGTCGTATATTATTCTACATTCCTTCTGACTGGCTTCAAAGACGTAACACAAAAGTTTTGAGCTTTTTTATTGTTGTGGATTATCAGTTATTGCAGAAGTTTACGTCTGACTCAGGGAGATTAATAATCGGTGGCCAGCAAACCATCATTTTTCTTTGCAGAACGAGTGACTGATGGAGGATAGATGAGTTGTGAACAGTGTACACACACTCCAAGTACAAATAAAAACACCTTTCAGGTTTAAATCCAGCAAATACGGCAAGAAATTAATAACCGCAAGCGCCATAATCTCATAATCCGCTTCCAGCTGTCTGCCTTTCAGTTACTCAAGCGCTGGTTATATAGCCATTGATCCTTTCAGCTAAAGCACGGACTTCTACTGTCTGCTAAATACAGAACCAAGTCCAGGCTCTTGAAGCTCCGGAGTTAAACGTGTATTGAGCGTTAATTTTAAGCAGAAGATTTATGGTGTGGATCAGAACATCATGCTTCACTTCCAGTAGATGATGAATTGAGGATCTCAGCTTGCTTTCGGCCATGATGGACAGACCCACTGAAGAAAACTCCAGTCAGCTCCAGTCTTCATGATGTCATGGTATGATTCCTCACGAATTTATACAATACACTTTGTGTCCAAATTGTCTGAAATGACAAGAAGCTGTATTGCTTGATAATGATTTTGAAGTGTTTTTGGTCCTGCTCCATTAGCAGCTAAAGGACATTCTGTATGTAAGTACTGAATATTTAAAACCTGATTAGAGGCTGGTTATGTAATATTTTCAACTGTTTCCGGCAGAAATCTGTCACATTTTACACGGTGTTCCTCAGGGCTCAGTTCTCAGCCCGCTTATTATTCTTTATAGACCTGGTTGTCCTTGGTCATATCATTGTACAGCATGGTCGAGTTAAATCAAGTCATTTTTTACTTATAAAGCACATTTAAACACGACAACAGTTGATCCAAAGTGCTATAAGTAATAACAGCTTAAAATGGAGCAAATTGCTTAATTGCTCCATCTCCATTTAGTGGTTTTAGTGGTTTTCCATCTCCATTAAGTGGTTAGTTGCAAGATCTTAGCTTTCTGATAGAATGGAACTGTAGAACAAGACCAGACAGAGCTTTATGTACATAAATAAGAATTTGTGAACTTAACAGGAAGCCAGTGAAGAGATACCAAGATGGGAGAAATGCTGTATGATCCCTCTTTTTGGTTCTTTTAATAATCTAGCTGCTGAAAGAGAGATAAAACAGCATACAGAGGATTGCAGCTCCAGCTGTGTTGTGATAAAAGCATAAATCATATTCTCCAGGTCTTGCATTTTAAGTTTTTAAGACTTTTAAGTTTGTAACAGACTTTAAACAAAAGAAGCTTCCCATCACAACAGCATTAATCTGTTTATCAAAAAGAAAAGATAACTCCAAGACTTTTATCATGCTTATGTAAATGTTTTTGGTCTGCTGTCTCCATCTCCCATCATACAGATATGGCCACCCAGACATACATACATTTGTTCTCAATCACCTCATACTCATTCAGTTCATTGTGAAGTACTGCTCTCTGTCCTGATCTTATCTGAGTTACCTGTTTCCTGTCTTTTGCCAGGACCTTCATGCATTTCTGCCTGTTTGCTTTTTACTTTTTTGGAATTGTTTGCATTCACTGCCTTTCCTGCATTTGCTTCCTCTCAGAATCTTATCATCTAACAGTATGAGAAGAAAGAGGACTCAACTGAAACGGTAGGCAAACCTTAAATAATGATGTCTGTTTAACTTTTATTCTGCCAGCAAATTAAACCGCTAGCATACTGGTAAAATGGGTTTAAAAAGGAAGCTACTTAAACTAACTAGTGTAATCTCTGGCAATCTTCTCCATGCAGTTCAAGTTTCATGACTTTGGTATTATAAGGTTCTAAAAATGAAACTTCATCTCTTGGGGTGTATGTTATTCACCTGCGGTTTTTGGTGAAACATTTTTTTGTTTTGCTAAATTTAAAATCACTTGGATTTATAAGGTCTTTGGTCTGACATGATCATACAAGGTGAACACGGGATGAATGCGACACAGATGCAGAGGCAGCCTTGGACATTCAATATCCTCCTTCTGTTTGCACTTGGAGAGAAAAGAATGGATTCCAAGCCTCGGTACCTTGAGCCTGAAAGAGCAGGTAATCATTAGATGTAAATGTTCTGCAAAGCTTTTAGAATGCAGCTCTACAGAAATTTTATAATAGATTTATTAATATAAACTTTCAGAAGCTTTAGAAAGGCTTGAGCATGGCTGATAGCTAATATTGTAGCATTAAAAGGTTCAGTGTTTCGTAACCGCTAGCTGTGTGAAGCGTGATTAATAAACTGTATGCCACAGATTGAAGGTCAGCTAGTGAATGTGTGAGATATGTGAATGTATTATATCGCACACATGCATTCTATTTTAAATGCTTTGTTTATTAAAACCAGCTCACCTGAAACCGACAGTCCTGTCACGATCAAAGTCATTGAGATCAGACTTTCACTTCATTCTGATGTTTGATGTTGGACATGAACATTGCTTGAAGCTCTTTATCTGTATCTGCATGACTGATTGGCTGATTGTAAACAGCATGAATGAGCAGGAGATCCAGTGCTTTTTATGCACAAACAATAACAATGGAAATGAACTACAATTATTAAATCTTTGATTGTGAACTTTTATTTTCAGAATAACGAGTTTAATTTTGATCCTGAGACCTTGCAGACTTTAAATAGTGGAGGACTCTGAACATAATGAATATTCTGGGCCTTGGAAATGAAGTCTGGGGCCAGGAAAAGCTTGAGAACCCATACTTTAAGGGTTCTCAATGTAATAAAATGTATTTTATATAACTCTAGACAGTCCAGATGGATGAAACATAATGAATGAAGTGTTTTTATATCCTCTAGTCTCTCTCTCTCTCTCTCTCTCTCTCTCTCTACCTCTCTCAACTGTGATGTCCCATGTTGACCAGATTGTAATTGGACACATTCAAACCCACACGGAGAACCACTCCAGACTGGCAAACAACATTTCTGCTGTGTTGTGATCTTGTTTTTTTCCCTCAGAGATGATCTTCCACAGCAGGACCGAGGGCAGAGCAGCACGGCTGCTAATTTACTCAAGGCCGTGTGGTGAAGCATATTCCTGAACATTTGATGATGTTCAGAAAAAAACCCCGACTTGGCTTAAAGGTTAAGCTAGTTATGTGTTTATTTTGTAACTTAATCTGATTAAAAATGGCCGAGCGTGAGGGTGAGTCGTGACATGCCATGTGCCGTTTCCTTTTCACTTTTCTCATGGTTTGAGAAGTTTGTGAAGAATACTGTATTGCACAGCCTCTTAAACGTGATTAATTTCCATGTGCTTTTAATACTGTATAGACTTATACATTTACAGTGGTGGCATTTGGCAGATCTTGTGATCCAGAGCGATGTACAAAAGTCACCATCAATGACCACATCAATCCTGGACACTCAAGGAACCATCAGTGTAAAAACTCTGGGGAAAATATAGCACTTTTCTTAATATACTGTATATACAAATGCTAAGTATTTCAGGGAGACGGTCAGTGACTCAGCTGATTCCTGAGTGCCTACCTCGTACCCTGAGAGATGGTAGGATCAGTCAAGCGGTGAAGGTAGATCTGAGGGAGCGAAGTGTAGTGTAAGGAGTAATAAGAGCTTTGAGCAAGATTTGCCAAGAGAGAGTCCAGTCTCGAAATGACAAGATACTGACCAAGCACCTAAACAGCCTGTGTGGATAAAAACGGCCATGTTGTACAGAAGAAACCGACATGATGGTGTACGTGGAAAAGGAGAGTCCATGGTTCCCCTGAGATTGCGAGCACAGGCTGAATGGAAGGTCAGAGAGTTGTTTATATAAATCACAAGATCCTGACCTGAGGATGAATCACCAATAGTAGGGTTTTGCGTTTCAGCCGATGAGATCAGACATGCTGTATATCTACTGTGTGTTTATTTTGGTTAATAATGCACTTTATTATATTGTATGTGTTTCTCAACACGACAGACAAACTCACATCCTTGGAGAGAACACACTCAGCAAGTAACCTTGTGAGAACAAACAAACGCTACAGGAGAATGAAGAAGGCTCTCGCACTTACACGGCCAAAAGTTTGTGGGCGGGAAAAGACACAAGAACACAATGAGACACAATTGCGCTTTTTATACGTGAAATATAAACTGTAAACCTCGATTGTGTGTGTAGTTTCACACTGCTCCTACTTTACCCGGGGTTAACACTGAATCCTGGCTCTTCATCATCTGACCTTTCACACTCTACATTCCTAAGCCTTGGATTTACCTTCTACTTAATTGCATATTTGCGCATCAACAATCCTGATTAATGTGAAATGATGCGTGTAAATTACACGTGTGAAAAGGGTTTAAAACCAAGCCGATAACCCGGGGTTAAAATCCCTGATGTTTTCTCACCACAGCGCTGCTGAGTTCTGCATGCTGATTGGTCAGAAGGTGCTGATTAATGTTTTCTAACAGCAGCTCTGACAGTAGCGCAGGTTTAAATGCATGAACTTGTTTCTTCCTTTCTCGCTCTTTCCCTCCCTCCCTCCCTCCCTCCCTCTCTTTCTTTCTTTCTTTCTTTCTTTCTTTCTTTCTTTCTTTCTTTCTTTCTTTCTTTCTTTCTTTCTCTACCTCTCCCCATCCTTCCTTCCTTCCTTCTCTTCTCTTTCCTTTCCTTTCCTTTCTTTTCCTTTCCTTTCCTTTCCTGACCTTTCTTTTCAATTTCTTTCTTTTCCAACATTACTTTTTTCTACAGATGGATAAAAAGTCTGTCTTGTATAAGTTTATAGTTTATGTGAGCAGGTGGTTGAACTTTAGGCCAGTAAAAGTGTCAGTGTTTTATTCCTTACATATTTAATCAGGATGAAATGGAGCTCGGTGTTGAAGGTTCTCTTTAGTATAGAATTATTTGGAGAGAAGAACACAGGGTTATGATCTGACACGTGGTAATTCTGCGCTGCTCTAGTAATAGGTTGCTTTATAATCCACTGCAAGGCTAGGGGGCAAATCGAGTTTATTTTAAGAAAGCCGACTGCTGTGTGGTTTATTCTGTGTGATTTTGTGCGATCAGATATGTTATTGTTACTTTTGTCAGCACTTTTGCAATTTCACAACCTGTACCTCGTATTCAACCTGACACCATTTTTCCAGCAGGTGATGGGTGTGAGACGGTAAACTGGCATGTGTTATTTTGTCTTGGCAGCGCAAACTCGCACCTCTGTAATAACTGCTACATTTGCCTGCTGTTGTGCATTAGATGCTCCTTCTGACGTTCTCGCTCTGTTCTTTGCAAGTCCAGGTCACTTCCTCGAGGTGAAGACAAACACTGTTTCTCTGAGTGGGCTGGACTCAGGAAGGAATGATGATGGAGGCTGATATAAACACACACAACCTACAGTATGTCTACAGTATGAAATTTGAGCTGTTTTTTAGATGAACAAGCATCTCAGAGAGCAGAAATGGGTTTGATATCAATATTTACTTTGAAGGTACAAACATTTCTGTGGAAAAATGTAACTGTTTTTTTGTTTTTTTGGACGTTTGCACCCCTAGAAGGCTAGGGGAAAAAAAGTCCTGAGTGTCTACTTGCAGATGAGCTTCATATTAACCATCACTGTGGAGTGGAACATGACAAAGACACTCAATCATCAACATGGACACGATAAAAACAGGAGCAAACTCATTTTTTTGCTGTGCTATAAGTGGAATAAAGCATCATTATGCACTGCTTAATTCCTTTTATTCTACGCTGTTGTGATATTATTCTATTGAACATGATCAAGCAGCACCTATCACTTCGATCCTACCTGTCTGATCGATACCACTTTGTAGATTTAAATGGAGAACTGTCCAGTGTAGTCCCAGTGAAATATGGGGTCCCGCAAGGGTCAGTTTTAGGACCTCTGCTTTTCTCAGTATACATGCTTCCATTGGGTAACATCATTAGAAGGTATGGGATTAGTTTCCATTGTTATGCTGATGATACCCAGGTATATATTTCATCAAAACCAGATGAAATGTCTAATTTGTCTAGACTAACTGAGTGTGTTAAAGATATTACAGATTGGATGACCGATAATTTTCTATTCTTAAATTCTGATAAGACAGAGATATTACTTATTGGCCAAAAAACCAGTACACAGAAGCTCTCGCAATTCAGCTTGCACCTAGAAGGATGTACTGTTACTACTAGCTCTACAGTGAAAGACCTGGGCGTAATTTTAGACAGCAACTTATCCTTTGAAAATCATATATCCAATATCACAAAAACAGCCTTCTTCCATCTTAGAAATATTGCCAAGCTTAGGAACATTTTATCTGTATCTGATGCAGAAAAGCTAGTTCTAGGTTAGCTAGCATTACTAGGTGTTTGTCCTGCATCTTCAATAAACAAGCTACAGTTAGTCCAGAATGCAGCCGCCAGAGTTCTTACCAGATCAAGAAAATATGATCATATAACCCCAATATTATCATCCCTCCACTGGCTACCTGTGAAGTTTAGAATTGACTATAAATTAGCTCTACTCACGTACAAGGCTCTAATTGGTTTAGCTCCCACCCATCTCTCCAGTCTCCTAACACGTTACAATCCACCACGCTCTTTAAGATCGCAAAATTCCGGACTTCTAGTTGTTCCCAGAATATCAAAGTCCACAAAAGGGGGTAGAGCGTTTTCGTATTTAGCTCCAAAACTTTGGAATAGTCTTCCTGACAGTGTTCGGGGCTCAGACACAGTCTCCCAGTTTAAATGTAGACTAAAGACTTATCTCTTTAGCCTGGCATACATCTAACACTTCCCATAACCTTGTGCTCCAGTACATCTGATTAAATACACATTCAGCTAGTACTGCTAATATTATGAACAGCAGCTACGCTAATGCTGTTCCATTGTTTCCCTTCTTCTACCCATCCTGAGGCATACAGAGACTGTGCCGGCTCCAGTGGCATCCGGAGATGGACCGGCTCCAGCCGGGTTCTGCTTGTGAGGATTGGGATATTCAAGCAGCGCTGTGGACAACAACCTCCTTATTGATTTACATAACAATATACACATGCTGTATCTGCATCACACAATTGTCACCCTTTTGAGTTTGGTTCCTCTCAAGGTTTCTTCCTCTTACCATCTAAGGGAGTTTTTCCTTGCCACAGTCGCCTCAGTCACCTCAGGCTTGCTCACTTGGGATAACATCTAGGACTGTCTGTCTGTTTGTCTGTTTATATGTTTGTTGTTTTCTTATGTCATTTCTCATGTAAAGCTGCTTTGAGACAATGCTCTTTGTTAAAAGCGCTATACAAATAAAATTGAATTGAATTGAATTGAATTGAACTTCAACTACTAATCAAGCCGTCATTTCTGCTGTAAAATCATGCTTTTTTTCCCAGTCACTAAGTGCGTTGACGTCAAATGCAGAAAGCTATCTACAGAAAATTAGTTGTAATTATGACCTGTATGCCTGCTTATTAAAAGCCATACTGACGAGCATTGTGAACATTCGCAGCTCGACTAGCGAGCAGTCCGTGTTGACTCATAACCTCACGCAGGGTTGCTTTTGACTCCAGTTTTATGTTTTATATTAAAATCTTTAACGCTTTCTAAACATATTTTCTCGTGGAGGATTTTTAAAGCTGGACCCGTGTGATTTCAGCAGGACTGCAGTGAATATTACGTTATCGTCTCCTAGGCTGCGATGACGCAACGTTACACTCTTAATCCTATTCATCATCTTTTTTGGACATGGACGTCTTCACCGTCAAGCTGCCTCTTAAATTATAGGGAAGCCTCTGAGCTGAATGGAATGTTATTTCTGAGCACAGCGACACTACAGTCAACGAGTGGATTGTTACCTTATTGGTTTAATTGCTGTTATATAACATGGAATTGTGGAATTCTTTTTTTTTTTTTGGAATCGTTCATACATAGGATCATGAGTTCAGGTTTAACGTTAACACATACACACACACACACACACACTGTAACCATCTAATCAGCCAAAATATTGACTAACAATCATTCTTGCAATTGATGTATTAAATGACAATTATAAGAATAACACAGAGCCTTAGAATGCTGCATTCTTATTGGTTGATACATTTTGATTTTAGTTCAGCTGTAAATCACAGGTTTAGATCACATTAAAAGGCACTCGTTGGTTCATCGGATCATCAGATGCTACACAGAATCGTTCATATGAGAGATGGCAAGATGCCACTTTTTTTTTTCCTATATGGTACTGAAGCCTTGAGCAGCGCGAATATCAGCACTGAGAAATGATAGTTCTGCATGCAATGGATTTAAGAAGTGCTAAGTGCATTAAAAGGATCAAGAGTATGAGCATTGATAGAGTTTTGAGTTTAATTTCCTCGTGTCAAGCCGAAGTGATTAACGATTCAGTGTAAAGTATTCTGAGCAATTAGTATCTTTAGATTATTCAAAGCAACCACCTCATGAGGCTCACTGGTGATCTCTGGGCTGTCCTTAGTAGCAGGATGTAATTTTCTGGGGAACAAGAAACCTGACCTGAAGCAGGGCATCAGGATGGACAGACAGGTCTGGGGTCAGATCAGGTCAAGAGGCTTTTATTGTCATTTTGACCATATAGAGCTGATGCAGTACACAGTGAAATGAACTGAAACATTCCTCCAGGATCCTGATGTTACATAAAGACACAGAGCTACATAACACAACCCTGAACAAAGGGCTATAGAAAAAGGGAGGGCAGAAGACGGAGAGAGAGAGAGAGAGAGAGAGAGAGAGAGATAAGGAGGGAAAGAGAAAGAGGGAGATAATTCACACAGATTATTATGCTCTTGTACTGTAATAGTTTATGAAGATGTACACTGTGTGCAGATTGCAGGCAGAGACTCTGGAGGGCATAACAGCCACGACAGCATGATTTAAACAGAGAGCCAGAAGGTGGCACAGACATGAAGGGGCTCTGTAACATAAGGCAGCCAGTCGATCAACCATTAACATGTGAGTGGGGTGGGGCAAGGCTTGGGGTGTTGTGGGGTGGGGCATGGCATGGCTTTGGACATGTGGGGGCACAAGATCAATGACCCCAGTTGACCAAAACATTCTATGCCCCTGGACACTAATTGGAGCACTAATTAGATAGCTAAATGGAACACTAATTGGACAGTAACTGGATCACTATTTAGAATAGATAATTAAAACACTATTTGGAATAGCTAATAAAAAATAGTAATTAGAATAGTGCATTAGAACACTAATTGGACATGAACTAGAACACTAATTTGAACAGCTAAATTAAACAGTAATTAGACATTATGTGTAACACTATTTGGATTAGCTAATTGGAACACTATTTCAATTAGCTAATTGGAACACTATTTAGATTGGCTAATTGGGACACTATTTGGATTGGCAAATTTGAACACTTAATTGGATTTGCGAATTTGAACACTAATTGGATTAGCTAATTTGATTACCTAATTGGAACATTAATTGAATCACTACTTTGATTGTCTAATTGAAACACTAACTGGAACACTAATTGTATTAGCTAATTGGACCACTAATTTGATTACCTAATTGGAACACTAACTGAAATACTAATTTGATTACCTAAATGAAACACTAATTCGAACACTAATTGTATTAGCTAATTGGAACACTAATTGTATTAGCTAATTGGAACACTAATTGGGAGGCTGTCCCCTAACTACTGGCTTTATAAGAGAAAGGTCTGTCCTCTGCTCAGCCTTCACTATTCAAGGTATCAACAAAGAGCCTGCACGTTCTGATCGAAGTAGGCATGGATGATCATTAAATAAAGAAAAAGTTCACTCAGGTACCGTGGCATTAGACCATTAAGTGCTTTATAGGTCAGCAGGATTATTTTATAATCAATGAGAAATTTGATTGGGAGCCGATGTAGTGTAGATAGGATAGGAGTGATGTGTTCATAGATTCTGTTTCTGGAAATGATTCATGAGAACCGCTGCATTACTGGAGCATGTTTATGGATCTACTGGAACATCCAGGCTGTAAGGCATTACACTAACCCAAGCTAGAGGTGAACTAGTTTTTCTGTGTCTTGTAGTGATATTATATTTATTATTTTAGCAATATTTTTGAGATGAAAGAAGAATGCTCTAGTGATATTATCTATGTGAGCTTCAAATGAAAGACTGGAGTCAATAATCATGCCGAGGTCTTTTACTGCTGCACCTGATATGCCATCAAGAGTTATTCTGTAATCAAAAAGCTCACCTTTGGCAGCAAGCAGTCCCAGGAGAAGTCTTTCTGTCATGTCAGAATTCAGTAGGAGGAAGTTAATAAGCATCTGGTGTCTGATGTCCTTTAATCATTCCACAACTTTATTAAGCTGGTGCCTCGCATCTGGCTTTGCTGAAACATACAGTTGGGTGTTATGAGTATAGCAGCGGAAACTGATAGCATACTCTCAATGGACCTAGAACTGAGCCTTGTGGTACACCAACGTTTACTTTAATATGCATCAACAACATGCTATTTACTGAACATATACACACTGATAACCATCAGACAAATCACACCTGAGCCTGGAGAAGTTCCTTCAACAACACTTGGAAAAAGGGTCAGAAGGTGCACAGAGGTCAAGCAACATGAGCAGCTGTGTTTTTCTTTCATTTATTAATGACTCCAGTGGTACCGAGGATTAGAGGAAAGTGGAACATGCTGTAATGGGAAAATAATCAGCTTCAGAGTTATTTCCCTATAACACACCGTCTTTAAATAATACTACTACATAACACTTTATTAGAACCAACACAGTGAGACACTGTGACATAACCATGTGTCTGAATTCACCTGTGAAATTATGGATAGAATCGTTTATGACGGTGACCCCAGTTTTCAGGGTCCAATGTCAGTAATGTCTACAAACATCACACTACCCCTGGTGTAACATTTCTGTAATATTCCCCTCAATGCTTTTCTCTGTCAATTGCTTGTTATTAGAAAAACCTGGCTTTTAGTTACTATGGAAACCAGCTCTGACATTCTCACCCTGAAAACCTGCATGGGATTTTTATTTATTTATTTATTTATTTATTTATTTATTTATTTATTTATTTATTTATTTATTTATTTATTTTTATTTTTTTCATTTTTTAAAGTTTGCTTTAATAATTATAGTCTTAATATATAACTAATTTGATTGCACTTACTGACCACCAAATTAACCAAAGTATTCTTCTGTATTCTATTCGTCCAAAAAAACTGAAAATCAGAGACAAGGAGCACAAGAACCTTGTGTGCTTCATGTGATAATTATGGGTCAATCATAAACAAATAAACAATAATAATAAAAACAGTAAATAAAAAAATTTTTTCTTAATAAATAAATTAACACTCTGGTTCTACAAAAAAATAATAAAAAAAATTACACACCAAATGTTCTGCACACCAAATGTTTGGCACACCAATGTGGTGTTTGTACGGTATTTATTTTTTATTTATTGGTGTGTAATTTTATTTATTTATTTATTTATTTTTGTAGAACCAGAATGTTAATTTATTTATTAAGAAAAGTTTTTTATTTACTGTTTTTATTATTATTATTATTATTATTATTATCAGTAGTAGTGTAGTAGTAGTAGTAGTAGTAGTAATAATAATAATAATAATAATAATAATAATAATACACTATATTTAATATAGTTTTAAGGAAATTATTTTTTTAAGATGCTGTTACTATGGCTGCTTCTGCTGATGAGGATGATTATGTAAGTAAAAAAAATAAAATAATTCATTATTTTAATAATGCAGTATTACTGAATGCTGTATAAAGCCCTTACACATGACTCATCTGCAAGGTGAGAGTAAGTCTACATATGCACTGATATCACACACACACACACACACACACACACACTTGGGCTACTTAAGTATGATCACAGGCGGTCTCTCAGGTCATCACATCTCTGTCACATTTCATTAAGCCCCCTGTGGTGTCGGAGATAACCAGCTGCCCATCTCTTATTGAGGGTAACAGGAACATTCATTGAAACAGAAGTTCATTCTCATTGTTCAAGTTCTTTAAAATGTAGTTCTTTATGTTCTCTCTTTTTATGAGGAGGAGGGGGAGGGGGAGGAAGGGGGTCTTTTTTTCTGTATGCGAATGCAATACTCAAAGGAACAATGAGCAGAACCGAGGCTGCTCCCCTGCCAGTGACACTGAAGTTCTTCTCTCTCTCTCTCTCTCTTTCTCCCTCTCTCCTCTCTTCAAGATTTTGCCATTAGGAATATTCCCTAACACACATACAAAGAGGATTGAAACGTCAAAGTGAATACAATACTGCTCAAATACTTTTCAAAGTTTAAGTTTACTGTAAAGAAGTGCAGAACAGAACAGAACAGAACATAGAAGCAGGACAGAGAAGAGAAGAGCAGAACAATGCAGAATAGTAAAGAACAGAACAGAGAAGCAAAACAGTCCATAGAAAAATAGAAAAGAACAGAACATAACATAACAGAACAGAGTAGAACAGAGCAGAAAAGAGCAGAACAGAGCAGAGCAGAACAGAGCAGAGTAGAACAGAGCAGAGCAGAACAGAGCAGAGCAGAGTAGAACAGAACAGAGCAGAGCAGAGTAGAACAGAACAGAGCAGAGTAGAACAGAACAGAGCAGAACAGAGCAGAGCAGAACAGAGCAGAGCAAAGCAGAGCAGAGCAGAGCAGAGCAGAGCAGAACAGAACAGAACAGAACAGAACAGAACAGAACAGAGCAGAACAGAGCAGAGCAGAACAGAGCAGAGCAGAGCAGAACAGAACAGAGCAGAACAGAGCAGAGCAGAGCAGAGCAGAACAGAACAGAGCAGAGCAAAACAGAGCAGAACAGAGCAGAGCAGAACAGAGCAGAACAGAGCAGAGCAGAGTAGAACAGAACAGAGCAGAGCAGAACAGAGCAGAGCAAAACAGAGCAGAGCAGAGCAGAACAGAGCAGAGCAAAATAGAACAGAGCAGAACAGAGCAGAACAGAGCAGAGCAGAGCAGAGCAGAACTGAGCAGAGCAGAGTAGAACAGAACAGAGCAGAACAGAGCAGATCAGAGCAGAACTGAGCAGAGCAGAGTAGAACAGAACAGAGCAAAATATAACAGAGCAGAGCAGAACATAACAGAGCAGAGAAGAACAGAGCAGAGCAAAACAGAACAGAGCAGAGCAGAACAGAGCAGAGCAGAGCAAAACAGAGCAGAACAGAGCAGAACAGAACAGAGCAGAGGAGAGCAGAGCAGAGCAGGGCAGAACAGAACAGAACAGAACAGAACAGAACAGAACAGAACAGAGCAGAACAGAGCAGAGCAGAACAGAACAGAGCAGAGCAGAACAGAGCAGAACAGAGCAGAGTAGAACAGAACAGAACAGAACAGAACAGATCAGAGCAGAGCAGAGCAGAGCAGAGCAAAACAGAGCAGAACAGAGCAGAACAGAACAGAGCAGAGGAGAGCAGAGCAGGGCAGAACAGAACAGAACAGAACAGAACAGAACAGAGCAGAACAGAGCAGAGCAGAACAGAACAGAGCAGAGCAGAGCAGAACAGAGCAGAACAGAGCAGAGTAGAACAGAACAGAACAGAACAGAACAGATCAGAGCAGAGCAGAGCAGAGCAGAGCAGAACAGAACAGAATGGAGCAGAACAGAGCAGAATAGAACAGAACAGAACAGAACAGAACAGAGCAGAGCAGAGTAGAACAGAACAGAACAGAAAAGAAGGGAGCAAAACAGAACAGAGCAGAACAGAGCAGAGTAGAACAGAGCAGAACAGAACAGAGCAGAGCAGAGCAGAGTAGAACAGCGCAGAGCAAAACAGAACAGAGCAGAACAGAATGGAGCAAAACAGAACAGAACAGAACAGAACAGAATGGAGCAGAATAGAACAGAGCAGAACAGAGCAGAACAGAGCAGAACAGAACAGAACAGAACAGAGCAGAACAGAGCAGAGCAGAGCAGAACAGAGCAGAACAGAGCAGAGTAGAACAGAACAGAGCAGAACAGAGCAGAACAGAGCAGAGCAGAGCAGAACAGAAGAGAATGGAGCAGAACAGAGCAGAATAGAACAGAACAGAATGGAGCAGAACAGAGCAGAATAGAACAGAACAGAACAGAGTAGAGCAGAGTAGAACAGAACAGAACAGAACAGAACAGAAGGGAGCAAAACAGAACAGAGCAGAACAGAGCAGAGTAGAACAGCGCAGAACAGAACAGAGCAGAGCAGAACAGAGCAGAGCAGAACAGAATGGAGCAAAACATAACAGAGCAGAACAGAACAGAGCAGAACAGAACAGAGCAGAACAGAGCAGAGTAGAACAGAGCAGAGTAGAACAGCGCAGAGCAAAACAGAACAGAGCAGAACAGAGTAGAACAGAGCAGAACAGAACAGAGCAGAACAAAGCAGAACAGAGCAGAGTAGAACAGAGCAGAACAGAACAGAACAGAGCAGAACAGAACAGAGCAGAACAGAACAGAACAGAGCAGAGCACAGCACAGCAGAACAGAACAGAACAGAACAGAACAGAGCAGAACAGAACAGAACAGAAAAGAACAGAACAGAACAGAGCAAAACAGAGCAGAACAGAACAGAGCAGAACAGAGCAGAGTAGAACAGCGCAGAACAGAACAGAACAGAACAGAGCAGAGCAGAACAGCGCAGAACAGAACAGAGCAGAACGGAGCAGAACAGAGCAGAGCAGAACAGAACAGAGCAGAGCAGAGCAGAACAGAGCAGAGCAGAGCAGAGCAGAGCAGAGCAAAACAGAGCAGAACAGAGCAGAACAGAACAGAGCAGAGGAGAGCAGAGCAGAGCAGGGCAGAACAGAACAGAACAGAACAGAACAGAACAGAACAGAACAGAACAGAACAGAACAGAACAGAACAGAGCAGAACAGAGCAGAGCAGAACAGAACAGAGCAGAGCAGAGCAGAACAGAGCAGAACAGAGCAGAGTAGAACAGAACAGAACAGAGCAGAGCAGAGCAGAGCAGAGCAGAGCAGAGCAGAGCAGAGCAGAACAGAACAGAATGGAGCAGAACAAAGCAGAATAGAACAGAACAGAACAGAACAGAACAGAACAGAGCAGAGCAGAGTAGAACAGAACAGAACAGAAAAGAAGGGAGCAAAACAGAACAGAGCAGAACAGAGCAGAGTAGAACAGAGCAGAACAGAACAGAGCAGAGCAGAGCAGAGTAGAACAGCGCAGAGCAAAACAGAACAGAGCAGAACAGAATGGAGCAAAACAGAACAGAACAGAACAGAACAGAATGGAGCAGAATAGAACAGAGCAGAACAGAGCAGAACAGAGCAGAACAGAACAGAACAGAACAGAGCAGAACAGAGCAGAGCAGAGCAGAACAGAGCAGAACAGAGCAGAGTAGAACAGAACAGAGCAGAACAGAGCAGAACAGAGCAGAGCAGAGCAGAGCAGAGCAGAACAGAAGAGAATGGAGCAGAACAGAGCAGAATAGAACAGAACAGAATGGAGCAGAACAGAGCAGAATAGAACAGAACAGAACAGAGTAGAGCAGAGAAGAACAGAACAGAACAGAACAGAAGGGAGCAAAACAGAACAGAGCAGAACAGAGCAGAGTAGAACAGCGCAGAACAGAACAGAGCAGAGCAGAACAGAGCAGAGCAGAACAGAATGGAGCAAAACATAACAGAGCAGAACAGAACAGAGCAGAACAGAACAGAGCAGAACAGAGCAGAGTAGAACAGAGCAGAGTAGAACAGCGCAGAGCAAAACAGAACAGAGCAGAACAGAGTAGAACAGAGCAGAGTAGAACAGAGCAGAACAGAACAGAGCAGAACAAAGCAGAACAGAGCAGAGTAGAACAGAGCAGAACAGAACAGAACAGAGCAGAGCAGAACAGAACAGAGCAGAACAGAACAGAACAGAGCAGAGCACAGCAGAACAGAACAGAACAGAGCAGAACAGAACAGAACAGAACAGAAAAGAACAGAACAGAACAGAGCAAAACAGAGCAGAACAGAACAGAGCAGAACAGAGCAGAGTAGAACAGCGCAGAACAGAACAGAACAGAACAGAGCAGAGCAGAACAGCGCAGAACAGAACAGAGCAGAACGGAGCAGAACAGAATGGAGCAAAACAGAACAGAGCAGAACAGAACAGAACGGAGCAAAACAGAAAAGAGCAGAACAGAGCAGAACAGAACAGAACAGAACAGAGCAGAACAGAACGGAGCAGAGTAGAACAGAGCAGAGCAGAACAGAACAGAGCAGAGCAGAGCAGAGCAGAAAAGAACAGAACAGAACAGAACAGAACAGAGCAGAACAGAACAGAACAGAACAGAACAGAACAGAGCAAAACAGAACAGAGCAGAACAGAACAGAGCAGAGCAGAGCAGAGCAGAGCAGAACAGACCAGAGCAGAACAGAACAGAACGGAGCAAAACAGAACAGAGCAGAACAGAGCAGAACAGAGCAGAAGAGAACGGAGCAGAGTAGAACAGCGCAGAACAGAACAGAGCAGAACAGAACAGAACAGAGCAGAGCAGAACAGAATAGAACAGAATGGAGCAAAACAGAACAGAGCAGAACAGAACAGAGCAGAGGAGAACAGAGCAGAGCAGAGTAGAACAGAACAGAACAGAAAAGAAGGGAGCAAAACAGAACAGAGCAGAACAGAGCAGAGTAGAACAGAGCAGAACAGAACAGAGCAGAGCAGAGCAGAGTAGAACAGCGCAGAGCAAAACAGAACAGAGCAGAACAGAATGGAGCAAAACAGAACAGAACAGAACAGAACAGAATGGAGCAGAATAGAACAGAGCAGAACAGAGCAGAACAGAGCAGAACAGAACAGAACAGAACAGAGCAGAACAGAGCAGAGCAGAGCAGAACAGAGCAGAACAGAGCAGAGTAGAACAGAACAGAGCAGAACAGAGCAGAACAGAGCAGAGCAGAGCAGAGCAGAGCAGAACAGAAGAGAATGGAGCAGAACAGAGCAGAATAGAACAGAACAGAATGGAGCAGAACAGAGCAGAATAGAACAGAACAGAACAGAGTAGAGCAGAGTAGAACAGAACAGAACAGAACAGAACAGAACAGAAGGGAGCAAAACAGAACAGAGCAGAACAGAGCAGAGTAGAACAGCGCAGAACAGAACAGAGCAGAGCAGAACAGAGCAGAGCAGAACAGAATGGAGCAAAACATAACAGAGCAGAACAGAACAGAGCAGAACAGAACAGAACAGAGCAGAACAGAGCAGAGTAGAACAGAGCAGAGTAGAACAGCGCAGAGCAAAACAGAACAGAGCAGAACAGAGTAGAACAGAGCAGAGTAGAACAGAGCAGAACAGAACAGAGCAGAACAAAGCAGAACAGAGCAGAGTAGAACAGAGCAGAACAGAACAGAACAGAGCAGAACAGAACAGAGCAGAACAGAACAGAGCAGAGCACAGCAGAACAGAACAGAACAGAACAGAACAGAGCAGAACAGAACAGAACAGAAAAGAACAGAACAGAACAGAGCAAAACAGAGCAGAACAGAACAGAGCAGAACAGAGCAGAGTAGAACAGCGCAGAACAGAACAGAACAGAACAGAGCAGAGCAGAACAGCGCAGAACAGAACAGAGCAGAACGGAGCAGAACAGAATGGAGCAAAACAGAACAGAGCAGAACAGAACAGAACGGAGCAAAACAGAACAGAGCAGAACAGAGCAGAACAGAGCAGAACAGAACAGATCAGAACAGAACGGAGCAGAGTAGAACAGAGCAGAACAGAGCAGAACAGAACAGAACAGAACAGAACAGAGCAGAGCAGAGCAGAAAAGAAAAGAACAGAACAGAACAGAGCAGAACAGAACAGAACAGAACAGAACAGAGCAAAACAGAACAGAGCAGAACAGAACAGAGCAGAACAGAACAGAGCAGAGCAGAGCAGAGCAGAACAGAACAGAGCAGAACAGAACAGAACGGAGCAAAACAGAACAGAGCAGAACAGAGCAGAACAGAGCAGAAGAGAACGGAGCAGAGTAGAACAGCGCAGAACAGAACAGAGCAGAACAGAACAGAACAGAGCAGAGCAGAACAGAATAGAACAGAATGGAGCAAAACAGAACAGAGCAGAACAGAACAGAGCAGAGGAGAACAGAGCAGAGCAGAGTAGAACAGAACAGAACAGAACAGAGCACAGCAGAACAGAACGGAGCAGAGTAGAACAGAGCAAAACAGAACAGAGCAGAGTAGAACAGAGCAGAACAGAACGGAGCAAAACAGAACAGAGCAGAACAGAACAGAACAGAACAGAGCAAAACAGAACAGAGCAGAACAGAACAGAGCAGAGCAGAGCAGAGCAGAACAGAACAGAATAGAGCAGAGCAGAGCAGAACAGAATGGAGCAAAACAGAACAGAGCAGAACAGAACAGAACGGAGCAAAACAGAAAAGAGCAGAACAGAACAGAACAGAGCAGAACAGAACGGAGCAGAGTAGAACAGAGCAGAGCAGAACAGAGCAGAGCAGAGCAGAGCAGAATGGAGCAAAACAGAGCAGAGCAGAGCAGAACAGAACCGAATGGAACAAAACAGAACAGAACAGAGCAGAATAGAACAGAACAGAGCAGAGCAGAGTAGAACAGAACAGAACAGAATGGAGCAAAACAGAGCAGAACAGAACAGAGCAGAACAGAGAAGAGTAGAATAGAGCAGAACAGAACAGAGCAGAACAGAGCAGAGTAGAACAGAGCAGAGTAGAACAGCGCAGAGCAAAACAGAACAGAGCAGAACAGAGTAGAACAGAGCAGAGTAGAACAGAGCAGAACAGAACAGAGCAGAACAGAGCAGAACAGAGCAGAGTAGAACAGAGCAGAACAGAACAGAACAGAGCAGAACAGAGCAAAGCAGAGTAGAACAGAACAGAACAGAACAGAGCAGAACAGAGCAGAACAGAACAGAACAGAACAGAACAGAACAGAACAGAACAGAACAGAACAGAACAGAACAGAACAGAACAGAGCAGAGCAGAGCAGAGCAGAACAGAACAGAACAGAACAGAGCAAAACAGAGCAGAACAGAACAGCGCAGAGCAGAGCAGAACAGAACAGACCAGAACAGAACTGAACAGAGCAGAGCAAAACAGAGCAGAGTAGAACAGAACAGAACAGAGCAAAACAGAACAGAACAGAATAGAGCAGAACAGAACAGAACAGAACAGAACAGAACAGAGCAGAACAGAGCAGAGCAAAACAGAGCAGAGCAGAGCAGAACAGAACAGAACAGAGCAGAGCAGAGCAGAGTAGAACAGAACAGAACAGAACAGAACAGAGCAAAACAGAACAGAGCAAAACAGAACAGAGCAGAACAGAACAGAGCAGAACACAACAGAACAGAACAGAGCAAAACAGAGCAGAGCAGAACAGAACAGAACAGAACAGAACAAAACAGAACAGAGCAGAGCAGAGCAGAGCAGAGCAGAGCAGAGCAGAGCAGAACAGAACAGAGCAGAGCAGAACAGAGCAGAACAGTACAGAACAGAGCAGAACATAACATAACATAACATAACATAACATAACATAACATAACATAACATAACATAACATAACATAACATAACATAACATAACATAACATAACATAACATAACAGAGCAGAGCAGAGCAAAACAGAGCAGAGCAGAGCAGAACAGAACAGAACAAAGCAGAACAGAGCAGAACAGAACAGAGCAGAACAGAGCAGAGTAGAACAGAGCAGAACAGAACATAACAGAGCAGAGTAGAACAGTGCAGAACATAACAGAACAGAGCAGAACAGAGCAGAACAGAACAGAACAGAACAGAACAGAGCAGAACAGAACAGAACAGAACAGAGCAGAGCAGAGCAGAACAGCGCAGAACAGAGCAGAGCAGAACAGAGCAGAGCAGAACAGAACAGAACAGAACAGAGCAGAACAGAACAGAGCAGAGCAGAGCAGAGCAGAACAGAACAGAGCAGAGCAGAACAGAGCAGAACAGAGCAGAGTAGAACAGAGCAGAACAGAACATAACAGATCAGAGTAGAACAGTGCAGAACATAACAGAACAGAGCAGAACAGAGCAGAACAGAACAGAACAGAACAGAGCAGAACAGAACAGAACAGAACAGAACAGAGCAGAGCAGAGCAGAACAGCGCAGAACAGAGCAGAGCAGAGCAGAACAGAACAGAGCAGAACAGAACAGAACAGAACAGAGCAGAGCAGAGCAGAGCAGAACAGAACAGACCAGAACAGAACTGAACAGAGCAGAGCAAAACTGAGCAGAGTAGAACAGAACAGAACAGAGCAAAACAAAACAGAGCAGAACAGAACAGCAGAACAGAACAGAACAGAACAGAACAGAGCAGAGCTGAGCAGAACAGAGCAGAACAGAACAGAGCAGAACAGAACAGAACAGAACAGAACAGAGCAGAGCTGAGCAGAACAGAGCAGAGCAGAACAGAACAGAACAGAACAGAACAGAGCAGAGCAGAGCAGAACAGCGCAGAACAGAACAGAGCAGAACGGAGCAGAACAGAATGGAGCAAAACAGAACAGAGCAGAACAGAACAGAACGGAGCAAAACAGAACAGAGCAGAACAGAGCAGAACAGAGCAGAACAGAACAGATCAGAACAGAACGGAGCAGAGTAGAACAGAGCAGAACAGAGCAGAACAGAACAGAGCAGAGCAGAACAGAACAGAACAGAACAGAACAGAACAGAACAGAACAGAACAGAACAGAACAGAACAGAACAGAGCAGAACAGAACAGAACAGAACAGAACAGAGCAAAACAGAACAGAGCAGAACAGAACAGAGCAGAGCAGAGCAGAGCAGAACAGAACAGAGCAGAGCAGAGCAGAACAGAACAGAGCAGAACACAACAGAACAGAACAGAGCAAAACAGAGCAGAGCAGAACAGAACAGAACAGAACAAAACAGAACAGAGCAGAGCAGAGCAGAGCAGAGCAGAGCAGAACAGAACAGAACAGAACAGAGCAAAACAGAACAGAACAGAGCAGAACAGTACAGAACAGAGCAGAACATAACATAACAACATAACATAACATAACATAACAGAGCAGAGCAGAGCAGAGCAGAGCAGAACAGAGCAGAACAGAGCAGAGTAGAACAGAGCAGAACAGAACATAACAGATCAGAGTAGAACAGTGCAGAACATAACAGAACAGAGCAGAACAGAGCAGAACAGAACAGAACAGAACAGAACAGAGCAGAACAGAACAGAACAGAGCAGAGCAGAACAGCGCAGAACAGAGCAGAGCAGAACAGAGCAGAGCAGAACAGAACAGAGCAGAACAGAACAGAACAGAGCAGAGCAGAGCAGAGCAGAGCAGAGCAGAACAGAACAGACCAGAACAGAACTGAACAGAGCAGAGCAAAACAGAGCAGAGTAGAACAGAACAGAACAGAGCAAAACAAAACAGAGCAGAACAGAACAGCAGAACAGAACAGAACAGGGCAGAACAGAACAGAACAGAACAGAGCAGAGCTGAGCAGAACAGAGCAGAACAGAACAGAACAGAACAGAACAGAACAGAACAGAACAGAGCAGAGCTGAGCAGAACAGAGCAGAGCAGAACAGAACAGAACAGAACAGAACAGAACAGAGCAGAGCAGAACAGAGCAGAACAGTACAGAACAGAGCAGAGCAGAACGGAGCAGAACAGAATGGAGCAAAACAGAACAGAGCAGAACAGAACAGAACGGAGCAAAACAGAACAGAGCAGAACAGAGCAGAACAGAGCAGATCAGAACAGAACGGAGCAGAGTAGAACAGAGCAGAACAGAGCAGAACAGAGCAGAGCAGAACAGAACAGAACAGAACAGAACAGAGCAGAGCAGAGCAGAGCAGAACAGAACAGAACAGAACAGAGCAAAACAGAACAGAGCAGAACAGAACAGAGCAGAGCAGAGCAGAGCAGAGCAGAGCAGAACAGAACAGAGCAGAACAGAACAGAACGGAGCAAAACAGAACAGAGCAGAACAGAGCAGAACAGAGCAGAAGAGAACGGAGCAGAGTAGAACAGCGCAGAACAGAACAGAGCAGAACAGAACAGAACAGAGCAGAGCAGAACAGAATAGAACAGAATGGAGCAAAACAGAACAGAGCAAAACAGAACAGAACAGAACAGAGCAGAGCAGAGCAGAACAGAACAGAACAGAACGGAGCAAAACAGAATAGAACAGAACAGAACAGAACAGAGCAGAGCAGAACAGAGCAGAACATAACATAACATAACATAACATAACATAACATAACATAACATAACATAACATAACATAACATAACATAACATAACATAACAGAGCAGAGCAGAGCAGAGCAGAGCAAAACAGAGCAGAGCAGAGCAGAGCAGAACAGAACAGAACAAAGCAGAACAGAGCAGAGCAGAACAGAGCATAAAAGAGCAGAGTAGAACAGAGCAGAACAGAACATAACAGATCAGAGTAGAACAGTGCAGAACAAAACAGAACAGAGCAGAACAGAGCAGAACAGAACAGAACAGAACAGAACAGAGCAGAGCAGAGCAGAGCAGAGCAGAGCAGAACAGAACAGAACAGAGCAGAGCAGAGCAGAACAGCGCAGAACAGAGCAGAGCAGAACAGAGCAGAGCAGAACAGAACAGAACAGAACAGAACAGAACAGAGCAGAGCAGAGCAGAGCAGAGCAGAGCAGAGCAGAACAGACCAGACCAGAACAGAACTGAACAGAGCAGAGCAAAACAGAGCAGAGTAGAACAGAACAGAACAGAGCAAAACAAAACAGAGCAGAACAGAACAGCAGAACAGAACAGAACAGAGCAGAGCAGAACAGAACAGAACAGAACAGAGCAGAGCTGAGCAGAACAGAGCAGAGCAGAGCAGAGCAGAACAGAACAGAGCAAAACAGAACAGAGCAGAACAGAGCAGAGCAGAGCAGAGCAGAACAGAACAGAACAGAGCAAAACAGAACAGAACAGAACAGAGCAGAACAGAACAGAACAGAGCAGAACAGAACAGAGCAGAACAGAGCAGAACAGAGCAGAGCAAAACAGAGCAGAGCAGAACAGAACAGAACAGAGCAGAGCAGAGCAGAGTAGAACAGAACAGAGCAGAGCAGAGTAGAACAGAACAGAACAGAGTAGAACAGAACAGAACAGAACAGAACAGAACAGAACAGAGCAGAACAGAGCAGAGTAGAACAGAACAGAACAGAGAAGAACAGAACAGAACAGAACAGAACAGAGCAGAGCAGAGCAGAGCAGAACAGAGTAGAACAGAGCAGAACAGAACAGAACAGAACAGAGCAAAACAGAACAGAGCAGAACAGAACAGAACAGAGCAAAACAGAACAGAGCAGAGCAGAACAGAACAGAACAGAACAGAACAGAACAGAACAGAGCAGAACAGAACAGAACAGAACAGAGCAGAGCAGAACATAACATAACATAACATAACATAACAGAGCAGAGCAGAGCAGAGCAAAACAGAGCAGAGCAGAGCAGAGCAGAACAGAACAGAACAAAGCAGAACAGAGCAGAGCAGAACAGAGCATAAAAGAGCAGAGTAGAACAGAGCAGAACAGAACATAACAGATCAGAGTAGAACAGTGCAGAACATAACAGAACAGAGCAGAACAGAACAGAACAGAGCAGAACAGAACAGAACAGAACAGAGCAGAGCAGAGCAGAACAGAACAGAGCAGAGCAGAGCAGAACAGCGCAGAACAGAGCAGAGCAGAGCAGAACAGAACAGAACAGACCAGACCAGAACAGAACTGAACAGAGCAGA
The DNA here is from genome assembly GCF_019097595.1 of Hemibagrus wyckioides. Classification (NCBI taxonomy): domain Eukaryota; kingdom Metazoa; phylum Chordata; class Actinopteri; order Siluriformes; family Bagridae; genus Hemibagrus; species Hemibagrus wyckioides. The sequence continues at coordinate 2,196,371 of NC_080731.1, forward strand.
GCAAAACAGAGCAGAGTAGAACAGAACAGAACAGAGCAAAACAAAACAGAGCAGAACAGAACAGCAGAACAGAACAGAACAGAGCAGAACAGAACAGAACAGAACAGAGCAGAGCTGAGCAAACAGAGCAGAGCAGAGCAGAGCAGAGCAGAACAGAACAGAGCAAAACAGAACAGAGCAGAACAGAGCAGAGCAGAGCAGAGCAGAACAGAACAGAACAGAGCAAAACAGAACAGAACAGAACAGAACAGAGCAGAACAGAACAGAACAGAGTAGAACAGTGCAGAACATAACAGAACAGAGCAGAACAGAGCAGAACAGAACAGAACAGAACAGAGCAGAGCAGAGCAGAGCAGAGCAGAGCAGAACAGAACAGAACAGACCAGACCAGAACAGAACTGAACAGAGCAGAGCAAAACAGAGCAGAGTAGAACAGAACAGAACAGAGCAAAACAGAACAGAGCAGAACAGAACAGCAGAACAGAACAGCAGAACAGAACAGAACAGAACAGAGCAGAACAGAACAGAACAGAACAGAGCAGAGCTGAGCAGAACAGAGCAGAGCAGAGCAGTGCAGAGCAGAGCAGAACAGAACAGAGCAAAACAGAACAGAGCAGAACAGAGCAGAGCAGAGCAGAGCAGAACAGAACAGAACAGAGCAAAACAGAACAGAACAGAACAGAACAGAGCAGAACAGAACAGAACAGAACAGAACAGAGCAGAGCAGAGTAGAACAGAACAGAGCAGAGCAGAGTAGAACAGAACAGAACAGAGTAGAACAGAACAGAACAGAACAGAGCAGAACAGAGCAGAGTAGAACAGAACAGAACAGAGTAGAACAGAACAGAACAGAACAGAGCAGAGCAGAGCAGAGCAGAGCAGAACAGAGTAGAACAGAGCAGAACAGAACAGAACAGAACAGAGCAAAACAGAACAGAGCAGAACAGAACAGAACAGAGCAAAACAGAACAGAGCAGAGCAGAGCAGAACAGAACAGAACAGAACAGAACAGAGCAAAACAGAACAGAGCAGAACAGAACAGAACAGAACAGAGCAAAACAGAACAGAGCAGAGCAGAACAGAACAGAGCAAAACAGAACAGAGCAGAGCAGACCAGAGCAGAACAGAACAGAGCAAAACAGAGCAGAGCAGAACAGAACAGAGCAGAGCAGAGCAGAGCAGAGCAGAGCAGAACAGAACAGAGCAAAACAGAACAGAGCAGAGCAGAACAGAACAGAACAGAGCAGAACAGAGCAGAGTAGAACAGAACAGAGTAGAACAGAACAGAACAGAGCAGAGCAGAGCAGAGCAGAGCAGAACAGAACAGAACACAGTAGAACAGAGCATAACAGAACAGAACAGAACAGAGCAGAACAGAACAGAACAGAGCAGAACAGAACAGAACAGAACAGAGCAAAACAGAACAGAACAGAGCAGAACAGAACAGAGCAGAGCAGAACAGAACAGAACAGAGCAAAACAGAACAGAGCAGAGCAGAACAGAACAGAACAGAACAGAGCAAAACAGAACAGAGCAGAACAGAACAGAACAGAACAGAGCAAAACAGAACAGAGCAGAACAGAACAGAACAGAACAGAACAGAGCAAAACAGAGCAGAGCAGAACAGAACAGAACAGAACAGAGCAAAACAGAACAGAGCAGAGCAGAGCAGAGCAGAACAGAACAGAACAGAACAGAGCAAAACAGAACAGAACAGAACAGAACAGAACAGAGCAGAGCAGAACAGAGCAGAACAGTACAGAACAGAGCAGAACATAACATAACATAACATAACATAACATAACATAACATAACATAACATAACATAACAGAGCAGAGCAGAGCAAAACAGAACAGAGCAGAGCAGAGCAGAACAGAACAAAGCAGAACAGAGCAGAGCAGAACAGAGCAGAACAGAGCAGAGTAGAACAGAACAGAACAGAACAGAACAGAGCAGAACAGAACAGAACAGAACAGAACAGAACAGAACAGAGCAGAGCAGAACAGCGCAGAACAGAGCAGAGCAGAGCAGAACAGAACAGAGCAGAACAGAACAGAACAGAACAGAGCAGAGCAGAGCAGAACAGAACAGAACAGAACAGAACAGAGCAGAGCAGAGCAGAGCAGAGCAGAACAGAACAGACCAGAACAGAACTGAACAGAGCAGAGCAAAACAGAGCAGAGTAGAACAGAACAGAGCAAAACAAAACAGAGCAGAACAGAACAGCAGAACAGAACAGAACAGAGCAGAGCAGAACAGAACAGAACAGAGCTGAGCAGAGCAGAGCAGAGCAGAGCAGAGCAGAGCAGAGCAGAACAGAACAGAGCAAAACAGAACAGAGCAGAACAGAGCAGAGCAGAACAGAACAGAACAGAACAGAGCAAAACAGAACAGAACAGAACAGAGCAGAACAGAACAGAACAGAACAGAGCAGAACAGAACAGAACAGAACAGAGCAGAGCAGAGCAGAACAGAACAGAACAGAACAGAACAGAGCAGAGCAGAGCAGAGCAGAGCAGAACAGAACAGACCAGAACAGAACTGAACAGAGCAGAGCAAAACAGAGCAGAGTAGAACAGAACAGAGCAAAATAAAACAGAGCAGAACAGAACAGCAGAACAGAACAGAACAGAGCAGAGCAGAACAGAACAGAACAGAACAGAGCTGAGCAGAGCAGAGCAGAGCAGAGCAGAGCAGAGCAGAACAGAACAGAGCAAAACAGAACAGAGCAGAACAGAGCAGAGCAGAACAGAACAGAACAGAACAGAGCAAAACAGAACAGAACAGAACAGAGCAGAACAGAACAGAACAGAACAGAACAGAGCAGAGCAGAGCAGAACAGAGCAGAGCAGAGCAGAACAGAGCAGAACAGAGCAGAGTAGAACAGAACAGAACAGAACAGATCAGAGCAGAGCAGAGCAGAGCAGAGCAGAACAGAGCAGAAGAGAACAGTACAGAACAGAACAGAGCAGAACATAACATAACATAACATAACATAACATAACATAACATAACATAACAGAGCAGAGCAGAGCAGAGCAAAACAGAGCAGAGCAGAGCAGAGCAGAGCAGAACAGAACAGAACAAAGCAGAACAGAGCAGAGCAGAACAGAGCATAAAAGAGCAGAGTAGAACAGAGCAGAACAGAACATAACAGATCAGAGTAGAACAGTGCAGAACATAACAGAACAGAGCAGAACAGAGCAGAACAGAACAGAACAGAACAGAGCAGAGCAGAGCAGAGCAGAGCAGAGCAGAGCAGAGCAGAACAGAACAGAACAGAGCAGAGCAGAACAGCGCAGAACAGAGCAGAGCAGAACAGAGCAGAGCAGAACAGAACAGAACAGAACAGAACAGAGCAGAGCAGAGCAGAGCAGAGCAGAGCAGAGCAGAACAGAACAGAACAGACCAGACCAGAACAGAACTGAACAGAGCAGAGCAAAACAGAGCAGAGTAGAACAGAACAGAACAGAGCAAAACAAAACAGAGCAGAACAGAACAGCAGAACAGAACAGAACAGAACAGAGCAGAACAGAACAGAACAGAACAGAGCAGAGCTGAGCAGAACAGAGCAGAGCAGAACAGAGCAGAGCAGAGCAGAGCAGAACAGAACAGAGCAAAACAGAACAGAGCAGAGCAGAGCAGAACAGAACAGAGCAAAACAGAACAGAACAGAGCAGAACAGAACAGAACAGAACAGAACAGAACAGAGCAGAACAGAGCAGAGCAAAACAGAGCAGAGCAGAGCAGAACAGAACAAAACAGAGCAGAGCAGAGCAGAGCAGAGTAGAACAGAACAGAGCAGAGCAGAGTAGAACAGAACAGAACAGAGTAGAACAGAACAGAACAGAACAGAACAGAACAGAGCAGAACAGAGCAGAGTAGAACAGAACAGAACAGAGAAGAACAGAACAGAACAGAACAGAACAGAGCAGAGCAGAGCAGAGCAGAACAGAGTAGAACAGAGCAGAACAGAACAGAACAGAACAGAGCAAAACAGAACAGAGCAGAACAGAACAGAACAGAGCAAAACAGAACAGAGCAGAGCAGAACAGAACAGAACAGAACAACAGAGCAGAGCAGAACAGAACAGAACAGAGCAGAGCAGAACATAACATAACATAACATAACATAACATAACATAACATAACATAACATAACAGAGCAGAGCAGAGCAGAGCAAAACAGAACAGAGCAGAGCAGAGCAGAACAGAACAGAACAAAGCAGAACAGAGCAGAGCAGAACAGAGCAGAACAGAACATAACAGATCAGAGTAGAACAGTGCAGAACATAACAGAACAGAGCAGAACAGAACAGAACAGAACAGAATAGAACAGAGCAGAGCAGAGCAGAGCAGAACAGAACAGA
>NC_080731.1:2205740-2225740 GCF_019097595.1 Hemibagrus wyckioides
AGTACAGTGTTTAAAGAAAGTGGAGATCTTCAAGAGTAGTAAAGTTTGTGATGTTCAAGATTTTAAAGACTTTCATACAGTAGCAGAGACTGAAGTTCTTGTGAATTTTAAAGACTGCGAAGTTCTTCATTTTTCAAGAGTAGCAAAATCTGAAGTTCTTACAATTTCAGGAGTACTAAAGTCTGGCATGTTTTTCAAGCATTAGGAAGACCATCAAAACCATCAAAGCAGTACTCATGCGTATAAAAGCTTCCTGATGAGCTGAATTCCAGAGGCCTTTCATTCAATACAGAGTTAACAGCAGAGTGATGCGCTCGGGCAAAATGACATTTTCTCTCAGTTCTTTGATTTCCCCAATCAGAATGCCAGCCTGGTGGTTCTGTGCTTTCTTCTTTATTTGTGCAGCTCCTTGTCAAGTCCAAAGCTTGACGCGTATGTGATCATTTCAGTTCTTTTCATCACCACTGTGTAAAGTAAACCCACACAGGCACGGGGAGAACAGGCAAACCCCACACAGAAAGGCCCCCGCCTGTTCAAACCCAGGATTCAAACCCAAGACCTTCTTGCTGTGAAGCAACGGCGCTAACCACTCAATATATAAGAACTCAATATATTTTTAAAACAATGAACAAAAGTTATCAATTACTTCTTTTGCTCTTCCTCTGATGATACAAACTCCTTGTGACCTGGTCAGTTACCACCAAAGACGTTAAGGAACTAATGTAAATATTTTTGGTAAAAGTCTCTTATCATACTTGTATACTGTATATCGGGCTAATAGTGAGGAAAAAGTATTAGTTTTGTTTAAAACATTTCTAATTTAAGCAGATACTGCTTACTGAACCATTTGAAAAAGCTTAGTTGTGTTCAGACTTGAAAAACAGATAACTGGTTAGAAATTGAATGGATATAACGGCCTTGGTTCATTTGACATTTCCGCACTAGTCACTTAGACAGAACACTTGCTTTAAGGGTTATTTCACGGACAGTTTGTTTTTCAGCAATGATATTAGATATTAGCCATTTTATTCACAGGAGCATGCTGAGAGACGAGAAGACTGCAAATTGATGCCAAAACAAATTAACAAACGATGTTGCAAATGCAAATTCAGCTGTATGGAGCTTTTTACCTTTTTTTTCCATCCTCCACTATTAACTGCTAGATTCATAAAAATATTATTATTACTATTGATACTATTTTTGTTAATTTGGCCATTCATATAAAAAAAGTTATTTTAAAAAATTGCCTACAAAATCACGAAACATCAGCTAAAAAAGGTTACTTTAGGAAAATAATCTTTAATAAAATTATTAAATTTTCCACAAAGTTTGGTTCTGTTTTGTTCTAGAGCAGGAACATATTTTAAGGACTACACTCTTAGAAGTAAACATACTATAATGGACTCTTAAAGGGTTCTATCAAATGCTTTATATTGGGAAAGTTTCTACATAATAGCCTTTTTGAGGGTTTAATCAAAAATGACATTATTACATCTTTATCCTTATGTTTGCTATGGAAAAAAAACAACTTTAAAAAATGTAAATAATAGAAATTATTATTAATTATTATTATTATTATGAAATAAGGAATAAAAAATTATATACGTAACTGTACATCTAACTGAGAAATGTATTTGGAGCTAATTAAATTCTATTTAGAACCCCAATTAATCTTTTTTTTCTAAGAGTACACCATCAAACCCTTAAAGGTCCTTCGAGATTTATTTCAGATATTGACTGAATTCAATTCAATCTCATGTTAATGAATTTCACTGCTTTTGAAATTATTTATTTTTCTCACAAATGAATACTTTAAGCTAAAAAAACAAGCTTGATGGCTCAGAACTTTCCGCTACATACACAGTTCAGATGAGTTTAAAACACAGATTTATCTATATTAATATTTCGAAATCAGCTTCAACCTTCATACATTACAGTACATTTGCGTCTCCATGGAGAAATCGGTTCGAGCTCAAACAGTTAGATTAATTCGAGAAAGTTAGTGACCAAGAGCATGGTCTGCTTTTCTCTTGATATGATCGGTGGTGTGGCAGTAAGAGTAGAGCCATTTTATCCTCTTCCTTTTTTAATAATTAGGGGAGAGCAAGGCACAACCTAAAACTTTTTGTTTTCTCTTGTTTGTGGACAAGTACGTAAGATTCAATATAAAACATTAGATTCAAGGTAAAACTTTAACACTAAACACAGAGCTGAAAATTAACGTCTGTGTGAAATTTTGCTGAAGCTATAGAATAATGATCTTCCCTTAAATTGTTTGAATGTTTAAGATTGGTGTGATTTTTTTTTTACACACAGGGTTGGCATGGCAACACAGGAAGTTTTGTCATACCAGTATATGTGGAAACCATAGACATCTAAAGGGACAGAGCGCACATACCTGCTACTTCCGGTGTCAACTTGACGTCGTACGAGGTGTTGCAACTGCTTAAGAACCCAAACGCATAACATAACATTTCGTACTTGTTCTACTTGCAATTAGTCATGATTAAGGTTCAAGGTTTAAGGTTCTTAATTTGTCAACACCACCATATGTGCGGACATACAGACGAATTAAAAAAAAACGTTTCTCTTCTCTGTTATCAAGGGTTTACATGGTCAGTGCAGTCAGTGCAATATAGAACAGATTGTATGTGAAGGTAACAGCAATGTACTTGTAATAAATAGATATAAATAAACTGAGTGAAAATATATTGTAAACATCTGAATGAATATACTTCTGAGTAATGTAAACAGTGAATTCTGTTAAATATACAAATATACCTCCAAAGGTGCAATATACACACAGATAAATGTAAACACTCAATATTAGATTAGATTAGATTCAACTTTATTGGAACTGCACATGTGAGTACAAGGCAACGAAATACAGTTAGCATCTAACCAGAAGTGCATTTTGCAGTGCAAATAATTAACATATATAATAAGTATATAACAATAAATAATTTGCATATATAAACAATATGCCAAAATATATAAATAATTTGCATATATAACAGTATATAAACAGTATACGGTGGGAGGTAAATGCAATGAGTAAATGCAATGAGTGCAAATGAGCAAATGATTATAGTGGTGCAATAAAGAAGGTGTTGTATACCATGATAATAATTAAATATGTAAACAGTATACAGAGGAGTTATGTACAATGAGTGCAATGATTTAGATGTGTGCAATGAGGAAGATATTGTATACTATGATAAATAATTTGTACATGTAAACTGTACACATATGTAAACTGTACACAGAAAGGGTTATATACAGAAAAAGGTTATATACACTGATAATAATGTGCTCAATGTGTGTGTGATCGGGTGGAGGCAGAGTTCAGCAAAGAAACAGCTGTGGGGAAAAAGCTGTTCCTGAACCTGCTAGTCTTGGTCCGGAGGCTCCTGTAGCGCCTCCCAGAAGGCAGGAGGGCAAAGAGTCTATTGGCAGGGTGATAAAAGTCCTTTATGATTTTGCATGCTCTGGTGAGACAACGCTTCCTGTAAATGTCCTCGATCTTAGGAAGTGGCACTCCTACAATGCGTTGGGCAGTTTTCACCACCCTCTGCAGCGCTTTCCGGGTTGACACAGTGCAGTTCCCATACCAGACAGTGATACAGCTGGTCAGGATGCTCTCGATGGTGCAACGGTAGAAGTTCACCAGGATGTCTAAAGAGAGATGGTTCTTCCTCAGAGCCCTCAGGAAGAAGAGGTGCTGGTGAGCCTTCTTGACCAGACTGGAGCTGTTGGTAGTCCAGGAGAGATCCACGAAGATGTGGATACCTAGGAATTTGAAGCTAGTGACATGGTCCACCACCTCTCCATTGAGATGAATAGGTGTGTGTGTCACCTTTCTCCTTCCTGAAGTCCACTATGAGCTCCTTGGTCTTCGCAGTGTTGAGCAGCAGGTTGTTGCCAGCACACCACGCAGCTAGACAGTCCACCTCCTCTCTATAAGCTGACTCATCGTTGTCTTTGATGAGTCCAGTCACCATGGTGTCATCTGCAAACTTGATAATTGTGTTGGAACTATGAACAGGCTTGCAGTCATAAGTGAAGAGAGAGTAGAGGAAGGGACTCAGCACACAGCCTTGTGGTACTCCGGTGCCACGGATGAGGGTGGAAGAGCATTGGCGATCTATCCGAACATGCTGGGGCCTGTTGGTCAGAAAGTCCAGAAGCCGGGTTGCATAGTTATGCATTGATGCCCAGGTCTCCAAGTTTGGTGACTAACTTGGTAGGGATGATACTGTTAAACGCTGAACTAAAGTCCAGGAAAAGCATTCTGGCATAGGTGTCTTTATTGTCCACGTGGGAGAGGACTGAGTGCAGTGCTGTGGAAACTGCGTCCTCCGTGCTCCTGTTCTGACGGTAAGCAAATTGATGAGGGTCAAGGGTGGCAGGAAGACAGGTTTTGAGGTGTGCCAGGACCAGCTGCTCAAAGCACTTATTGATGATGGGGGTGAGCGCCACTGGGCGGTAGTCATTTAGGCAGGATGCAGTGGAGTTTTTTGGTACAGGCACAATGGAGGTGGTCTTAAGGCAGGTGGGCACAATAGCTTGGGCTAGAGACAGGTTGAATAAGTCTGTTAGGACCCCAGCCAGCTCCCCAGCACATGCTCTGAGGACGCGCCCGAGGATACCATCAGGCCCTGCTGCTTTCCTTGCATTGATCCTGCTTAGTACTGCACTGAGGTCATTAGTGGAGCATGTGAGTGGCTGGAAGTCTGCTGGGAGCTCAATTTTGATTGCTGGCTCCAGATTATCCCTTTCAAAGCGAGCATAGAAGTTGTTTAGCTCATTGAGAAAGGAGATATCAGTAGACGGGGGTGAAGGGTTGATGGGCTTGGAACCACAGGTCGCCTGAGTGGCAAACATGCTCCAGTCGGTGTGTTGAAACCGGTCCTGAAGTTCAGTGTCTGCCCCCACTGGCCACACTTTGATTGTCTTTACTGTTGGATAAGTGGTAAATATGCAGGGGAGAGGAACAAAGAGAGGTGATCTTCCCAGGTGGGGGAGGGGGGTAGCCTTGTAAGCTCCAGGTATGTTGGAATGGTTCAGGGTTTTATTTCCTCTGGTGTGGAAGGAAACGTGCTGGTGAAATCTAGGGAGCACTGTTTTTAAGCTGGAGTGGTTAAAGTCACCCGCAACAATAAAAGCAGCATCTGGATGAGTTGACTGTTGTGTGCTAATGGCTGCATGTAGTTCTTTCATTGCAATCTTGGCATTAGCATCTGGTGGAATGTGCACAGCAGTAACAATGGTTGATGTGAATTCTCTGGGCAGATAAAAGGGTCTACACTTAACCATAATAAATTCCTACCGCTCAAAAGTTTGAGGTCGCTTGTATATTTCAGCTTGATTTCAGCTCTGGAGGAAGACTCCATCAGCCAATCCATCTTGTGGGAGATGCGCCAGGAAGCATGGGGTGAAATGTCATCAGATTATCTTGAAAAATTGACAGCTAGAATGCCCAGGCTGTAATTGCTGCGAAAGGTTTTTTTTTTGATGAAGGCAAAGTTTGAAGAAAACATTCATCATTTCCATCAAAATCATTATTTCTAACTCTGACATGTCAGCTTGTCCTGTTCTTTTGCTATGTTTTCTATTTAGACTAATTTCGTGTGTGTTTCCTTGGAGAACAATAAAATTTTTGAGTGATCCCAAACTTTTGAGCGGTAGTGTATATCTGAGTAAATGTAAACAGTGAACTCTGTTAATATACAAATATACAAATATGCTTCCAAAGGTGCAATATACATGCAATAAATGTAAACGTTTAGTAGTTCTGGGTATAGAGGCCTTTGTAAGATGCAAGACAGATAGCAGCAGTGTGACATTCATGCAAAAAGACAGTGTAAAGTGTAAAAGTGCAAACAGTGTCAGATTGAAATAGTTGTAAATGTACTGGTTGAATAGGTGTTTGTAAACAGGTCCATGTGTGCAGAGTTCTGCAGAGAGTAGAAAGTGTCTTATGTGCAATGAAAGAAGTGTGGGGTGAGCTGTAATGGGATTAAATCATGTAAAATATGGATAATTACATCATGATGATCTAACATGATAGCTCTGTTGCACCCATTTAGTAACTGGGTATGGATAATATAATGTCACCACAGATGGTAGGTAATTACAAGATTATAGGTAATTTTAATCTACATATTGCAAGTGAATGTAACTTCTTTTAATAATAATTTAGTCAAATAAATGAATGAAATATGTTGTTGTGTCATGAAGCTGTATACAGTCATAATACACACTGCATGCGAATTCATTGTTGAGGACGTCATGATCGTTATATCTGACGACCCAACACAGTGAAACGATGAAAAATGATGTGTCTATAAATGTACGTGATAAGCAAATGGTATTTTAGAACTTTATTTTAATAGGCTGTTAAACTTTATTTTTATTGTTGCCCTTTTCTGCTACATCACTAAGATATTTTTGTTTAATCGCATAAAGAATTTTCATTCCAAACTATGGATTCCAAACAATACAGCCATTTATATCCATAAAACTTGATAGCCTTCCTCTCAGCGTCTAGCAACAACCAGGGTTGCGATCTGTTTATGTAGATTTTTGCGTATCTAAAATATTCTTGTTTAAACACAGAACCATGAACCTGATGTCCCTGTGTACCATCACACCCTCAAGTTTAAAAAGCATCTAGTGATATGTATTAGCGATACATCAGGCATTAATGCTGATCTAATCTTTAATCTACTCCCTAATTCCTGACACACACTCGATTAGCCCCAAAATGAATCAAACAAGCATTTCATTTGCCTAAAAGGAATAAACCTGACATACGCAGAGCTTTTTATCTGTTAAACATGGATTAGCGAGCTTAACATAAACATATATATTTGGCTTCTGCATCTAAAGAAATAATCCGTTAGTGCTTGGGGTTCGAGGAGTGGCTGTTTCGAGCATGGCTCTGTTTTTGTGTGTGTGATTATTAAAACACCGTGGTTTTTAATTAAGGTCAGGAATCAGATCATGTCAAATTAATTGCTGATGTTCTTTTTAATTAAGATAAACTACCTCAGCTGTCATGGATTGGAGATGGAGGAAGAAGTGAGTGCAGAAACATCAACTATAACAAAACAACAGGATGCAAAAGGTGCACACATGAACACAGGAACATGACGTGAGCTCGACAAACCCAAGAACCCAAGACAATGTGTTCACCAGAGACGGGACGTGACTCAGGTGTGTGTGAGAATTTGGGGTGCAGGGGCTGATGGGTAATGTAGTCTTGACATATACATGTTTAATTTTCATCAATATTAAACATACAGTACTGTCCAAAAGTCTTAGGCACTAATAATAATAATAATAATAATAATAATAATAATAATAATAATAATAATAATAATAATAAAATTTTTCTTCTCCTTCAAATGTTAGAGAAATAATGCCATTAAGAAAGTAACATTCAGTAATACAGTTTTCCTTTTCTTCTTTTTCGTCTTTCAGCTTTTCCCTTCAGGGGTGGCCACAGCCAATCATCTCTCTCCACCTATCCCTATCTTCTGCATCCTCAACACTTACACCCACTAGCTTCATATCCTCATTTATTACATCTATATACCTCCTCTTTGGCGTTTCTCTTTGCTTCCTTCCTGGAAGCTCCATGGCCAACATTCCCCTATCAATATCCTCACTCTCCCTCCTCTGGACATGTCCAAACCATCTTAATCTGTCCTCCCTAACTTTGTCCCCCAAACATCCAACATGAGCCGTCCCTCTGATGTACTCGTTCCTGATCCTGTCCAACTGTGTCATTCCCAAAGAGAACCTCAACATCTTCAGCTCTGCTACCTCCAGCTCTGACTCCTGTCTCTTCCTCAGTGAGACTGTCTCTAAACCAAACAGTATGGCCGGTCTCACCACTGTCTTGTACACCTTCTCACCAATATTTTTCCATCACACAGAACTCCCGACACCTTTCTCCACCCATTCCAACCTGCCTGCACTCGCTTCTTTACCTCTTTCCCACACTCTCCATTACTCTGGACTATTGACCCCAAGTACTTAAACTCCTGTACCTTCTTCACCTCTTCACCCTGTAATCTTAACATTCACTAATACAGTAATTTTCTAATAAAAAAAAACCATAATACTGCAGCAACAGAAGTATAGTACTGTCCAAATGTCTTAGGCACTTAAAATAATAATAATAATAATAATAATAATAATAATAATAACATTTTCTGTTAACATAATAATAATATATAACATTATATATTATAATAATAACATTACAAAAAATATATAATAATAAAATTAATAACGTCATTAAAAGAATGTACTATTCAGTAATACAGTAATTTTCTAATAAAAACCATAATACTGCAGGAACAGAAGCTGTGCATGTGTTTATAATGATTTATTATGAGCTAATTTTGCATTATCAACCAAAAAAACGACAGTGTAAGAATGTTTTTCTTCCATTAAACACACATTCTAGTTTCATGGCTTTTATTTGTGTATAAACTCGGTGTGCAGTGTATTAAATCCTGACCACCTGCTCATCCCTAATACGATCCAATCAGCAGCATAATGCACACAAACACACAGATATGAGTCTCTCCATAGTCTTTAACTATTTAAACACTGATTAATTTCTTATAAAGACGTTATTCCACAGGCTGCTGGGATTTTATTTTTGGAAAATCTTACTGTCCAGTTTTCCAGCATAGCAATGTGCGAATAGCCAATCAGATTGCAGCGTTTGAGAGTCTGTGTCTTATAACCAGAAGGTAGAAAGATATTTAGTCCATGAAGTTTTCTGTAAGGAGAAATGTGTTAATGTAACGTTTATGGAAGGAGTCTCCAGTGTCAGAGGTAAAGGCTGTGATGGTAGAAGTGGTTCAAGCCCCAACACCACAAAGCTCCACTGCTGGGCTTTTGAGCAAAGCCCTTAACCCTTTCTGCTCCAGGGTGCTGTATCATAGCTGCCCCTTGCACTCTGACCCTCACTTCCTCAGCTGGGATTTGTGAAGAAAAGAATTCCACTGTGCTGTAATGTATGTGTGGTGATAATAAAGCCTTCTTGCCTTCAATTCTTCTTCTTCTTCTTCTAAAGCTGAGGTACATTTTTTTTGCAATTTTTCTTTTTACAACATTAACTGTAACTATAAATGTTTATGGAAGGAGTCTCCAGTGTCAGAAGTAAAGCTGTTTACTGACATCTTCAGGATAGGGAAGTTTACGCTTCTTTGCGGGTTACTTTTCTTTTCTGACATTTTCAGGACACTTCTTTGCAGCTTCTCAAAAACATGACAAGGCGAAAAACCACAAGTTGGTAAGGGATCACATTATAAGTGAGAACAAGAACTAACTTGTTTCATAGACTTTCTATTGAATCATTAAGTGGATGCAAAGTACAATGTCTCATTCTTAAAAATATATTATTTTGTTATAAAAAAATTGAAACTTCAGGATGAGCTTTTAGAGCTTTTATTGTAATTGTAGCATCACACCACCATGTTGTTGATAATTTTCCAGTAACAGCAAAAGATGGTTTGGATAGAATGTGTACGCAAATGAAGTTACAACTTAATAATTATAACTTAATCCTCGACACTGTGGTATGTGATAATGATACCGTTACTGCCATCAACCCTTTGGACTTTCAACAATGCTTAACATCGCACTTCTTACCCTCAGCATTATACCTGCCGTATGAACGAGAGCTCTGAAGAGCTGAAAATCTACAGTTACATCGAAAATCGTTTGGTCTACAAAGATATTACTCACTGAATTAAATCTCAACGTCGAGTTCAGTCTTGAAATGAAAGAGACGGCATCATTTAAGCAAAAAAAGAAAACATCCTTTTCCAAGCCAAAATAAAGGGATTGAGGAATGCAGGGTGAAGTTGTGAGAACATGTTTTTTCATCAGGTGTGTGATGAATTTCTCATCCCTAACCCTAACCCAAAGCTCAATGTGAAGCCTATAACATGAGCGGGACAACCAGCATAACAGTGTGTGGTGTTAAAACCACAAAAAATAAACATCTTGTACCATTAGCTTTTATTTATCATTTTATTTTGTATCATTTCATATCAGTGACTTTAACTATGGCATGAAAGCCAGTGGCAAATGTGCTGGTTTGTGTGTTTCTGACAGTGTTGATCTCTAGCAATTCTTCACCTTGTTGATGAGCGATCTCAAAGGACAGAACATCTAGACTGATAAGTGGCTACAGTAACTCAAATAACCAAAGGTTTTAAGCAGAAAAGCATCAGAGTGTTTGAGAAACTGCTGATCTCCTGAGAACAGTCTTTAGAGTTAGACAAAATGGTGCAGAAAACAAAAAAAAATAAAGTGAGAGAGGGTTTTGTGTTGATAAGAGATGATAAGAGCTATCAGGAAGGATAAACAGTGGTAACACATATAATGACTGTTTATAGCCGTGGTGAACAGAAAAGCATCTCAACATGAACAGAACATCCAAGCTTGAGTTGGAGGAGCTACAACAGCAGAAGAGCAGATCAGGTTCCTCTCGCATCAGCCAGGAACAGGAATCTGAGGCTATCATGAGCACAGACTCACCCAGAAAAGTCCAAGTGTAGGTGTGGTGTCAGGATTTTGAGTAATATTATCAGAAAATCTTCATATCATGGACAGAATTCTGTAAGTCATTATTTCTACATAATTTATGGTTCAAGCTTTTATTTAAAATTTGCACTGATACTAATAAAAGCTTGAACCATAAATTATGTAAATTATTTGAGTTGATTTGGGTTCATCATTGAACTGTACTACACCATCATCCATGCAAAATAGCCCACAGAAGAAAAAATAACACTGTTCATGTGAATTTCTGCTTTTCAACACAGCAGGCTGGAGCCCAAGGCTTTACATCAGCCACTGCTAAAGCCTGGAACATGAGAAATCACACAAGAACCATCTGCACTTTAACTCTTTTTGTTCCAGTCCACCAGTAGAATGAAAAAGGACTTATGGGATGTTTTTAATCAGAATAAATAGATGAATGATGATCAGGCTGTGAGTCTGATCTAAAATGAGTCTATTGGCTTTCACTGTGTTTTAGACGCGTGTTTTTCCCTTTGTTGGATAACCTTACACAGAATTTTACTGGTTGAAGATCAAATTTCAGCTGCTTGTTAGATAAACAAGCACTTGGAGTTTCTCAGAGAGCAGATTTTAAGATTTGAAGATAGAAACATTTGTGTGGAAAAAGATTAACCGTTTTTGGTTTTTTGGAACTTTTATATGAAAATGCCATCCCTAGTAGTCTAGAGAAAAACAGAAATACTTATAAGACTCTGCAAAGTCCTGAGTGTCTACTTTTATATGAGCTTCATATTAACCTCCACTTTTGAGTGGAACATGACAAAGACTCATTGAGCTGACAAAAAATGATTGAAAATCCAAGAAAAGGCAGTCTGACTGACATTTCAAACCTATATACATTTTTCCACCCATTAACTATTCAAATGCTGATTTATTTATATTTTTAAGACATGTTGTCATGGACTCTTTTTTCAGGCCTTTGACAGGATCGTCTTTCAAAACTCTCAGTATATCCATCAGTGTGAAGGTATTTGACTGGCATTCCAATGTGTGAAGAGCCAATCAGATTGCAGTGTTCATGATTCTGTATCTTCTAATTAGAAGAAGGTAGAAGGATATTCCTTCTACAACGTTTTCTGTAAGGAGAAAGGTGTTTATGTAAGGTTTATGGAAGGAGTCTTCAGTGTCAGTGGTAAAGGCAGTGGTGGTTCAAATGGTTAAGGCTCTGGGTTGAGGATCAGGGTTCAAGCCCCAGCAACACCAAGCTTCACCACTGGGCAATTCAATTCAATTCAATTCAAAAAACTTTATTTGAATTTGGCATGTGAGCAGCATGAAAGGCATAATAATAAAAATAACAAAAATACAGTTTATATATATATATATATATATATATATATATATATATATATATACAGGTATAATAATTTACAAGTTGCAGCAAGTCACAAGTTATTGCACTGAGGAGTAATAAATAAATAATATAAACAAGTAACAGTCTGTTGGGTGCTAGATTGTGTGAGAGAGTCCTTAAGGTGCATAATAACTGAGGGGAAAAAAATCCCCAGCTGGATACCTGAGTCCCTGTGTGCTTTTGTGTGTAGGAGAGAGAAAGATTGGGAGGCATTAAAGATTGGAGTTCAGAAGCAGAATGGCTTTTGGGACAAAGGTGGCTCTCCTCCTCTGGGTTCTGCAGGCAGTGCAGTGGAGCCACCGTCTGGATGGGAGCCACTCGAATGCAGGGTGAAGAACATGTGAGGGGTCATCGACAATCTTGCCTGCTAGCCTGAGTGGCTGCTGGTCGTGGATGTACGAGAGAGATCTGACAGGCCGGCTGATGATTTTGGAGCACACTGAAACAGTGCTCTGTAACCGGTTCCTGTTCTGTAGGCTGGTGGAATAGAACCAACAGGTTATGGAAAACGTGATGATGCTCTCAAAGAAGCAATAGTAAAAAGTCAGCAAAATGTCGCTGCTGACTCCAAAGGAGCTGAGTTTTCTAAGGAGGTACTGCCGTTGGTGACACTTCTTGAGAATCTCCTCAGTGTTGGAGGAGAATCGCAGCAGGTGGTCAAAGATGGGTCCCAGATATCTGTATTCCTCGACCAGTTCCACTGGTTTCCCATGGATAGTGGTAGTGACAGCGGCAGCTAGATCCCTCTGCTTCCTGGAAAAGGTCACCACCATCTCTTTAGTTTTACTGATGTTCAGTTCCAGGTGAGAGCTGTCACACCACTCCACAAACTCCTGCAGAACTGGTCCGTGGTGCTGTGAAGGGCAGAGACAGTAGAACTGTATCATCAGTGTAGTTCACCAGGTGACAGTTGGGCTGAGTAGATCTGCAGTAATCTGTGTACAGAATGAAGAGCAGCGGTGAAAGCACACAGCCTTGTGGGGAACCAGTTGAGGTGTACTGGAGGCCAGAGAAGATGTTGTTTACCAGAACTCTCTGTGACCTGTTGGTTAGAAAGTCCAGTATCCACAGAATTAGCCGGTCGTCCATATAAAAAGCGGGAGGAGAGTTTGGTAGCCAGTATGTGGGGCTGCAGAGTGTTGAATGCTGAGGAGAAATCAGCAAACAGGAGTCTGGCAGAAGAGTCGGGGTGTTCCAGTTGTTATGATGAATGTTTTTCATCCACGCCTCTGCCTGCTTGATATGCCAACTGAAGCGGGTCCATCAATGAGTCTGTTGTTCTGATGATGTGATATTTGATTATCCGTTCCGTAGCTTTCATTGTTAAGGAGGTGAGAGCCACGGGTCGTAGGTCATTCAGATTCAATTGTGTGAGGCCCTTAACCCTCCCTGCTCCAGGGTGCTGTATCATAGCTGCCCCAGTGATCTGACCCCAACTTCCTCTGCTGGGATTCGCAAAGAAAAGAATTCCACTGTTCTGTAATGTATATGTGGAGATAATAAAGGCTTCTAGCCCTCAGTTCTTCTTTTTCTTCTAAAGCTGAAGTAACTTTTCTGAAATGTTCAGGACAATACAAGTGTGCACCTCTTTGCAGGTTTTTGAAGTAAAAAAACATTTTATAACTGCTAATAGCACAAGTGAGAACGAGAGCTAACTTGCTTACTAGACATTTCATAACATTTACTGTAACTATAAATGTTTATGGAAGGAGTCTCCAGTGTCAGAGGTAAAGCTGTGTACTAACATCTTCAGGACAGAGAAGTTTACGCTTCTTTGCGGTTTCTTGAAAACACAGGTTGGTAAAGGAACCACTTTTTATAGCTGCTATAACGTAAGTGAGAACAAGAACTCATTTGTTACTGTGCAAAATTAAAAATCTGGCTTGTAAAGAAATGCCCAGAAAAGTCCACATGCTCTAGTTCTGGGTGCTGTCCTGGTTGAAGGTCTCAGTGGCCTGCAGGAAGAAGCACATTCCTCATTCTCTCTGTGTTGGCCTTCAGGAAGTGGAAGCTCTTCCCTGACTGCAACAGAGAGAAGGTTTCTTTGTTCACCTCATGTCTGAGGTCCTTCACTATCTTCTTGGCCTTGATCCAGCACTGCAGATTGAGGGATCCTGCAGATTGAGGGTAGGTCAGGGAGCCTGGTGTGGATGATACGCTCAGATGATCGCAGTACCCTCTGGAGTGCCTCAAGTCCTGCTCGGAGCTGTTCCTGAACCAGGCTGTGATGCTGTCAATGAAGATGATCTTGACAGTGCCGGTGTAAATATTCCATAGCACCTTAGAGGACAGTGTAAGGTTAATGGGTCTTCCTCATCAGGGTGTTGATTTGACAGGACCATGACAGGTGATGTGAACACCCAGGTATCTAAAACTCTCCACTCTCTCTTCAGTGGCTGGAAGTTCTTCACCTGCTACCATCAACTCCTTCATCTTGCTTGAGGGGGTTGTTCTCCTGGCACCAGATCTCCAGGCTTTAAATCTTCTCCAGGTCTTCACATTGTTGGTTGTTGTCAGAGATCATAAAGCACCATGACAGCAAACATGACATCAGTGGTACCGCTTGTGGTTCAGTTGAATATTGACTCAGTAAACAATGTGTACACAAACAGCTCATTAAACAGCACCCAGGAAGCTGAGATGTGAAAAGACGACATAAAATTATAAATAAATCCTTGACACAGTGGTTGATAATGATTCCATTACAGACATTTCCTTAAAAAGTGCTCAACAAAAGAGAAGCTGTGTGAGTGGAAATTCTTCAAAGTCGTTTGTTCTACAAAGAGATTACTCACTTAATTAAACCTTAACATCAATTTCAACCTTATGAAAGAGACATCATTTAATAAATTCCAGCAAAAAAAGAAAACATCCTTTTTCAAGCCAAGATAAAGGGATTGAGGAATGCAAGGTGAAGATATAAGAACACGTTTTTTTTTCCTCAGGTGTGTGATGAATTTCTCTCCAAAACAGCCAGAAAGACATCAGCTTAGAGAAACACTCTGTGTGAAGCGACAGTAGGAGCAGAACATTTTGTGGATCTTTGACAAGAGTTTATCAAGTGAAAGGAGAATTGTGTCAGGAGAGAGCAGGGAGTGTATAACACGAGCGGGAAATGTGTACTGGCAACCAGCATGATGGTGTGTGGTGATAAAAAGTCAGGAGAATTCACATTCTCTTCTCTTTTATTAGGTTTTTTTTTTTACCTGTGACTGAAACATTGTACAAAATCTCCAGCTGAGAACAAATGAGCCAGAATTTGGCTCACTCAACTCACCGACTCAAATGATTCACTAATCAATGAATCTCAGTCATGACTTTACTGAATCAAACACAGATTCTCTGAATGGCAGATGAATGACAAAAGAATCAACCTCATTCAAGACCAAAAGGATTTAGCGATTCAAATAAATGAACCTTGACTACAATGACTACAATGATCCAATGATTTAACCCTTTTATTGCCAAATGACAAAGAAATGACTCTAATGTCTTGACCAAAAGAACTCTGATTCACTGAATTACAGAGGAATGACTGATTCACAGAATAACTGCTAAGTGAATCTTGATTATATCTATAAGGATTCAGTTATTCAAACACTGATTCACTGATTGACAAATGAATGAATCTCAGTCAATACTGGTCAAAATCCTTCAGTGACCCAAACAATGATTTGGTGAGCCATAGAGGAATGAATCATAGTCAGGACTGAAATGATTCACTGACTCAAACACTAATCCACAGAAGCAGATAATTGAATCATCCTATAATCGAATGGACTTACGATTCAAGCAAAGGATATCTTCACCTATCTGCACTTTAAACATTACTGTGGTGTAATCCATTGAAAAGAAAGATAATTAACTGCGCGTGATGCCATCAACTCACTCTGACAATTGGAGAGGCGGCATAACCTTTCGCTTCACCATGGTTACAAGACAAACCATACATTTCTTTTCTATTTCTGAATTTGCATCTGCACTTAAAGCTGAATACTGTATAATTTATAAATATGGTTTACTAATATGTTTAAAGGAAAGGAACAGAAGTTAAAAAGAGAAGGATGAGTAACAGAACTCCTTAAAAGTTTTTATTCAGTTCAGTTAATCTTGCTGATGTTTTAAACAAATAAAAGCATCACAGTTATTTCCATATAGATTTAGAATAGGTTGTGGCTCAAAGCACACATTAAAGCAGTGATGCTGGTGTGCAATAAAATCTTAAAATCATACTAATGCATCTTAAAATCAGTGTGTTCTTTACCTTTATCATGCAGGTTAGTCAGAGTGCGTTCACCTTTTCTGTTTTTTGGTGCTAGCTGCTCAAAATGCTAACATACATCCCCGAAGTATACACTGTGAGAAGGACCTCTAGATCTTTCATCTCTAATAATAAGCTGTTCTGTATTCTTCACTCAGAAAGCAGACATATATGTACGTGCTTGGGAATGTAACAACAGAACAGGTGTTCAAATGCAACATTTATATTCAAAAAATATATTAACAATCACATTAATATTTAAGGCAAGTTCATTTCTGCAACAAAGAAGAAATACAGAAGAGCCAGAGGTGTTTGTATTAAGGAAAAAATCCCCTAGATGACAAAAGGATGAAATCCTGAGGGGATCCAGACTCTTCTGGACAACGAACAGTGGGATCATTTTGGAAGTTGAGTCGTGTCAACTGGACTTCTTTCTTGTTAGGTCGAAAGGTTTCATTACTCATCCGAGCAGCTTCTTCAGTCTGAGGGAAATCGGTGGCATTCCAAAAATTTGTGTCCTCCAGGGTTAAGGATCCTCCCTTGCCTGTATGGACTTGTTAGGGGAAGAATGGAGAAGGTGAGAGTAGGGGAATCGTTAGGAGTAGTGAAAGTCGTTAGTAATAGGGAGAGTCGTTAGGATGTAATGACCCCCAGAGAAAGGAGAGTAAGGAGAGAACATAATGAAGTATGGAGAGTCATTAGGGTGTAACAACCAGAAAAGGTGAAAGTCAGGGGAGGAAGTCCTTAGGTGTGGCTTTTCTGGTGGACATGTGACGAGATCTTGATCTTCTTGGGGATGGATGAAAGAACAACATAGGAAATAGGAGAGTTCATGCCCCAGTACCACCAAGCTGCCACTGTGGCTTGCTCACTGTGGCTTACCCTTTCAGCTCCAGGGGCGCTGCATCATGGCTGACCCTATGCTCTGACCACAACTTCCAAAGTTGGGATATGTGAAGAAAAAATTTCATGGTACTGTAATATATATGTGACAATAACAAAGACTTTTTCTTTTCTATCCAAGTCGTGTAAATTATGTTTGGCAGTGGGATTGAACATTATTTCACAGTTAAGTTACAGTACATAGCTGTTGAAGAGTAAAGAAACGGTACTGAGTATTCCAGCAGGAACCCATGCTGTCATTGCTACAGGCTGGGTTTGATTCCTGGGCAAGGAACCAACCCAGACAGTGAGGGGTTAACTCTCCATGCTGGTCCCAAGCCTGGATAAAAATTGGAGGGTTGCACCAGGAACCTGTGCCAAAATCAAATATGAGGCTCGGGTGATCCACTGTGGTGACCCCAAAGACGGAGTAGCTGAAGTACGACGACAACAACACCTGAGTATGGTGCATCTCCTTAATAAGAGTCCAGAGATAATACAAGCACAGTACAATTCAGATCTGCAGTACCAGGTAGCAACATAGCAGTACCTACATCAGCACCATACACTCATGCAAAGGTGACACCTGGACATACATGGTGTTGGGACCTGTGAAGTAACCAGCATCAGGATGAAGGGATCTATGTATCCAATTACACCTGGAAAAATATCCATCCATCTGTCTTCTGGGAGCCCGGAGTCTAACTCAGGCAGAGATGTGAATTTAGAGATGCTATTCAGCCTACACCATTATATCATTGGGCCGATGGTGGAAACTACACTACCTGGAAAAAATCCCTCAAATTACAGGGAGAACATGCAAAGGTGTGAGACAAACTAACCACTAAGCCACTGTGCAACCACCATCAGCACCTTCAGCACTATAAGCACTATCAGCACAATCTTCATCATTTGCACCATCAGCATCATTTGCACCATCAGAATCATCAATACTAACAGCACCATTAACATCATCAGCACCTTTAGCACCATCAGCACCTTCAACACCATCAGCAACATCTGCATTATCAGCACCTTCAGCAACATCAGCACCAAACAACACTATCAGCACCATCATCTGCACCATCAGTGACATCAACAACATCAGTAACTTCAGCACCATCAACTCCATCTGCACCATTGGCATCTTTATCACCGTCAGAACCATCAGCACTATCAGTACCATATTCACCATTTGCACCATCAGCAAAATCTGCACCATCAGCACCTTCAGCAACATCAGCACCATCAACATCATCAACACAATGTGTACCTTTAGCACCATCTGCACCATGAACTCCATCTGCACCATTGTCAACATCAGCACCATCTGCACCTTCAGCAACATCAGCACCATCAACATCATCTGCATCATAAGCACCATCTGCACCATCAGCAACATCAACAACAAACAACACTATGTGCACCATCAGCACCATTTACACAATCAGTACTATCTGCACCACCAGCAACATCAGCACCATGAACACTATCTGCACCATCAGCACCATTTATACAATCAGTACTATCTGCACCATCAGCAACATCAGCACCATCAACACTATCTGCACCATCAGCACCATAAGCACCAAACAACACCCTCAGTACCATCAGCATCATCTGCACCATCAACACCATCAGCACCATCTGCACCATCAGCACCATCAGCATCATCAGCACCTTCTGCACCATTAGCACCATTAGCATCATTAACACCATATGCAACATCAGCACCATAAACACTATCTACACCATCTGCACCTTCAGCAACATCAGCATCATCATCACCAAACAACACTATCAGCACCATCAGCATCTTCAACACTATCAACACCATCAGCACCATCTGCAACATCAACACCACCGGCACCATCAACACCATCAGTACCATCAGCACCATCTGCACCTTCAGCACCATCAACACCATCTGCACCATTGGCAACATCAACACCATCTGCATTGTCTGCAACATCAACACCATTTGCACCTTCAGCACCATGTTCCCCATCTGCACTATCAGCACCATCTGCAATATCAACACCATCAACACCATCTGCACCATAAGCACTATCTCGTATCTCATATATTGCTTGTATTAGGAGAAAAAACAATATTCTAACGCATCTTCTTCCTGAAATGACTTTTCTCAGTGCTTAAATTCTAAAAGCTTGATGGTTGCAATATTAGCAGATATTTGCTAATAAAATTATATTCAGGCATCCAGTTTTAGACAACTACTGTGTTCTGCTGTCACATATCACAAGCACAAGTGTCTTCATGCTCTTTAACATCTGCTCCATGCTTCATCATCACACAGGAACCACTGGAGTTTCTTGCTGTAAAGATGTCAGCTGTGAAGCTTTATAGTTTTTGCTGAAGATCTGTGATCAGCGATGGCTATTGATCAAACAACACCTCATGTTCCACCAGTCGACAGGAAAGACAAAAGTTTCTTTCATATCCGCTCACACACAGAAAGGGAGAGTGAAACTGTGCACCATCCAAGAAGAGATAAAGGCCAGAAGGCTTTAAAAGCTTTCGCTCCTGAATTGCTAGTCGATGTATTTCATTTCAGGAAAAAAACGCGAAAAAGAATTGTTAAATAAGCGCTAATGTTCGGCTGATTTTTGTTCCAGAACAAAGGCATGTTTTTTTATTCACAAACAACTTGCAGTGAGGCCAAACCCTGAATCCTGAAGTGGAATCTGAATAGACGAACATGTTAAAAGCCTCCTTTGATAAAATACCGTTCACCGTTGTGAAGGGAGAATCATTTGGGAAATGTGTATATTCTTTCTGATACATTTTTTTGCTGAAATAATAAATGGTTATGTAAGGTGAATAATGGTGAACTGTACAAACATTTTTTGCTTTAGATAGTTCTGAAAC
>NC_080731.1:2230740-2238240 GCF_019097595.1 Hemibagrus wyckioides
ATAAAAAACATGCAGTGGTCTTTTAATGAACTTCATTCACACACAGAATTACCAATCAAGGAAATTAGCCAAGCATAAAGCAACAAAACGTTTAATATGAGCACCAAATCATCCAACCAATAATCTGCGATTAACACGATGTCTTTCACAAATGCACCAAGAATGAAGAAATTCTTCAGGGCGTGATGTTGGTTGGGTGAGACTACCAAAGAACGGTACCTTCATGGCCATCCCACCTGAGAGGGACTGTCTTGTCCATAGACTCACAAATGACCACAGTGCAACAGGGAATTTAGCAGCTTAGTGGTTGAGGTGTTGGGGTACCTATTAAAAGTTTGTGAGTTTGAATCCCAGGTCCACCAAGCTGCTATTGCTGGGCTCCTAAGCAAGACACTTAACCCTTAATTGTATAAATGAGATAAAATGTTAGTCACTCTGTATAAGGGAGGCTGCTATAAATGTAACTTGGAATGACAACACTTACCTGTTGACTTTATATAATTTATTTGTTTGTAGACCCCTCACCATGCTCATGTGTTCTTTATAGACATTGCCTCCATTCCTGAGGAAAGGCTTACAACTGGATTTTGGAACCTTAATGTGAGGATTTTTACAGGAGATATTTTATAGATTTAATGTTGATGCCAAATCAAAAAAAAGAGACAAGGTTGAAATACAGTCAAACTACCCAAAAAGTAAGTTAAATTAAGGCTAGAAACAGAAATACAGAACACTAGTTTCAGTCATATTTCCAAGACATCAATGTTCAGACATCCATAAAATAACATATAAACTGAATGGTATTACTGTATCCACTAGGTTGCCATTTCCAATCCCATTTTACTAAGGCTCATCATCAGATATGTATCCTGGGGTCTTTGGTTATTTCTGGTCTCACTCCATCAGGCACCTAGCCAAGGTTGGTCAGGCCCCAGCAGCATCCAACTGATCAGATCTCTTGATCCAAGGGATCTCTTGATCCTTGAGTGAGGAGCTCTTTCTCTCTCACTTGTGTTGCCAAATAGAGAGAAAGCCTTCCAGAGGAACTGCTATGTGAAGCCTTTGCACCCCACTTCCTCAAGCAAGAACCTCATCTTCCAGCCCTGTTTGAGGCAGCCACTGACCAAACCTTCATACTTTCTTCTTCTAGTTGTCAAAGATCACTTCCATTCTTGTCAAAGATCACTTCCATTCGCTCCACCCACCACACAATATGTTCCAGTATGATGACATTCCTTGTTCTCTCTGATATGAGGATGATGTCTGGTCTCAGAGTATTTGTGGCAGTAATACTGGGGGATCATTACCCGCCTGCCCAAGTTTACCATCAGATAACAATCCTGAGCCATGTGAGGAAGGTGGAGACCCTGATGGTGTTTCTCTCCATCATTGGTATTTTCTGGACCAGGCACCTTGCTTTATCATCTCTACAGCCATGCAGGTACTCTCCTCCTCAACAGCGGTTCTGACCTTCCCCCAGACTTGTAAGTGGTGCTTATTTTACCCCGGGCCTTGGTGTAATGATGGGTTATGAAGCTTCTTATTCCTACTCTTTCCTTTTTCTCTGATCCCACCAGGTCTCCATGGTGCAGCCGAGATTCTGTGGCAAAGTATTTGTGGCAGTAACGGTGAGGAAACATGACCCGCCTGCCCAAGTCTACCATCAGGGTTGACAAGCCCCGATGCTGTTTTGGGGCTTTTTGCAAAATGTCTCACAAAATTGATGGCAGGTTTTAAGGGCTTGAACTTTCAGCAGATGGAAAAACACTGCAACTGTTGTGTCATCAGTGATATCAGCCTTCTCCCCAAAGCAGCTGAAGATGTGCACCAGGGTTCTGTGCCAAAGAGAACCATCTGGTGTTTCTGCTAGGCTCCAGCACTGTAGGTTGGGTCAGATGAGGGAGGACATCGCAGACTGCCTGAACCAGGAACTTGATGCACTGTGGTTCTGTCCATCATTGAGCTTCTCATGAGAATTTTCTGCCTACTGCTTACTCCCATCTGGCCTGGATGCCTCAGTGTCTCATCTCTACAGCCCTGCTGGTGCTCTCCTCCTCAACAGCTGCTCTGACCTCCCCATGGACTTGTAAGTGGTGCTTACTTTTCCCTGTGCCTTGGTGTAATGATGGGTTATGATGCTTCTTATTTCTTCTCTTTCCTTTTTCACTCATCCCGCCAGGTCTCTGTAGTGCAGCCGAGACTCTGTTTCACTCCTGTTCAAAAAACGCTTGACAAAATAAACACAAAATCTTGGTCTGACTAGAATAATAATTTAATTTTTTTTAATACCTTGTATGGCTCTCAGTATGGAAAAAAAAAACCCAGATTTATTTATTTGAGAAATTATTATTCGCCAAAAATAAACATTACAGTTTGAGTCAGAAAGACAAATAGATTCCAGGAAATGTTCCCAAATAACAGCAAAATAACTACTTCTACTTTTCAATACCCTGCATTTGTGAATTAAGAGCAAAATAACATCTTTTTGAACAACTTTTAAATAAGTTTTAAAATGCGTTCGATCGGGCAGGTTGATGAAAACTAACAATCTAATCTAGATACTGCAGATTTGTACCAATGAGGTGCTACTGCAATCATCTTCCTAGAACTCTTATTCACAGTCTGCTCACACTTAACATCCTTTCAACACCAGGAGTGGAAATAACATTGAGAAATTCTACTTAAGTGAAGGTGCTATGCAAAGAAATCGGAATTTCAGATCTCCATGTATTCATCAGCACTGTAATCAACTGCCGCCCATCAGCTTCAGAGACTTCGACAGCTTGATGGAAATGTTGTGAACCCATAAATTTTGCACTCTAATTAACCTGAACACATTCCCATATGGCACAACCCCACCTACACAAACACTGCGAAGATAACAAATATATCCACATGGGTAGAAAAGGCATGTCGCACTTCAGAAACATACGGTATGTCTAAACAACACCTTTACCTCATTTCCATATCTAGCCAAGAGCACTTCTTCTCTCTGCTTGAAAATTTTTTACAACTCAGATCCATTACGTGTTTGAAAATCAACCTGAAAGAAAGCACATTAGACTCTCCCTCCTTCCTTCCATTAGTATCATAACTCCTGAACATCTTAACAACTAAAATCATATACAATTATCCATCTATTATCTACATCCATTATCTGACTGGATTCCTGGGAGTCTGGAACCTTTCCAAGGAGTCTCAGGGCAGGATGCCAGTCTGAAGGGCACAAATGCACACATGTTCACTTTAGAGATGCTAATCAGCCTCAGAACTGAGGGAGGAAACCAGAGTACACAGAAGAACCCCAACGGAGAACACATCAACTCCACATGCATGGCATTTTATAAAACTGGTTAAGGGCCTTGCTCAGGGCAAGCAGAGGCAGCTTGGTGGACCTAGGATTCAAACTCACAACCTTCTGAACAGCAACCCAACACCTTAACCACTTAACCACATCCCCTAATAGCTAACCCCAAACTCTACAACTACCAAACCATGTAAAGAATGAGACACTGACTGGGCAACCAAACCCAGAAAAGAGTCTTGGAAATATATTTATAATCACATTTTTTTTACTCATCTCACTGCTGTCATTTCTGTCTGGCTTCGTGATGAACTCTAAAAGCTGTATTGACTGAAACGGTAATTTCGTGAATGCTTCTTCATGAATGTTTACTGAAGATTTTAGTCAGATCTACAGTATTGATTCACTAGACTCATGTCACCTCATGTCACACAGCTGTCAGCCCTGAAATCAGATAATTCAACGGGAGGCTTTTGTGTCAACCAAGACAAGTGGGTGAAAGAGAGAAAGAGGGAGAGAGAGAGAGAGAGACAAACAAACAATCTCAAATGACAGCTAATACAAGAGCGTCTGAGCGTCATTAACCAATCAGCCCGGCTCTGATTTGAGCAATCATCCTAACGGGGAGACTTGTGTAGCTTCAGCAGAGAGAACCCTCATGCCATCAAGGCTTTTGTGATTACTCGTGCAGCGCTCTGTAATCTGCAGGGATCGCAAGGGTGTGTGAGGTGGGGACGTTGGGGGCGACGAGGCTAGGTCACACAAATGGCTCTCATTTTGGACGTAGGAAAAGGCCAAAGCAATTGGCCTGACCTCAGATGAGACCGACTTACTGCCATTCTCTCTCATGTCCTTCAATTTCAACCTCTGTCGACTTCACTTTGTCTTTCGTTTTCTTTCTGCTTGTCAATCATTCTCTATAGCACTCATTCAGAGCAGACTGGAAAAAAAAAATCCAAACTCCGGCACAAACCAATGAAAAATTTCAGACACACAGATTGAAATAGATATATTTTTATAAACATTTTAAATTTTGATTATGATGAAATGTAAATGCTGCTGTCATACTCCGTTACCCATGAGCCCCTGCATGTCAAGTTTCCTACCACTCGCAACTGTGTCTCATTTCATCCTGATTAGCAACAACATTGTCATTAGCACCTGATTATCAAGGTTCTGCTGTTGTTGTCTAGTGACTTCAATGTTTTTGGTTTCCTGCCTCTGCTTTATTAATACAAAGACAGAGCTGTGTTTACATCAGGGTCCGTGTACTTTTTGGTATTTGAAGTTTCTTTTTATAAACCATAATGAAATCGTTTTTTAATTATGTGATGAAAATGTCAGACACCTTTTTAAAATTAGTCTTGATTTTCTTTTCTCATTTATACTTTAAATAAAGAAAGTTCTATAGCATAGGAACGGAAAAACAGCTGCATTTTCTTTGTCTAAAACCAAAAGTATCTGTTATTCTGTCATTTGTGGCAGTGTGCAGTCTTCTACCGCGGTGAAGTTACTTATACAGACACTCGGAAGCGGTATTTTAGGGACCGTAGACAAATTTCTGTACGACTGAAATGTGGTACTTGGTACTTACCTGGGTACCTGCCCCAGTTATTCTAATTTCTTCTTAAATATACATATGTCATGCGTCATTGCATACAGCTTTTGTTAATTTATTAATAATAATTTAATTAATAGATAGTATGAATTGCGCATCATGTGAATTAATTTGTAATTTTTTTTTTTAATTAAAAAAACACTATTCCTTCAATACCTTTTAGGTCATGTGACACTGTGACCCAAAACTGGTAACAAAATAATAAGAGATACTTCTTGTTTCAGACAAAGAAAATGCAGCTGTTTCTATGCTATAGAACTTTCTTTATTTAAAGTATAAATGAGACAAGAAAATCAAGACTAATTTTAAAAAGGTGTCTGACATTTTCATCACATAATTAAAAAACGATTTCATTTTCGTTTTTTTTGTTTCTGTTTATTAAAAGAAACTTCAAATACCAAAAAGTACACGGACCGGGTCAGTTTAGAGTTATTTTGTTTGTAAAATTGTTGTTTTGTTTTCTGATTTGTTAGATTTGTTATTTATTTTCTGATTTGTTATTTTGTCTTCTGTTTTATTTTATTTTTAAATTCGTTATTTTGTTTTTGGATTTGTTACATAGTTTTGCACTTCTCGGCCACCGTACAGTTACGTACAGCACACAACTCGTGGTGAGATAAAAACCTGGCCGTTCCTCAGAGACTCTGCTTATAAATACATATGAGAACTAAATCCAAAAAAAAGATCTAAAAGATCTAGAAATAAAAAGAGCTTTTAGAATCTGATGTGCAATGCAGGTCTCTTTACCATGTTGCAGCATGATGTGCAATTCTATTTCATGTAGTTACCATTCAGAATGTCGAAAATTGTTCTTTATTCTTTCTTTATAACTTTCGTTTAATTTCCTTTCATAAAAGTTGCATTTAAATGTCCTTTCTAAGAGCTGAAACACACATTGTATACAAACACAATGACGATAAAGTGGCTTTTATCTAAATTGATGCAAAGAGAGACAGTGGGAGAAAGAGAGAGAGAGAGAGAGAGAGAGAGAGAGAGAGAGAGAGAAAGAAAAGAGTGTTTGAAATTGTTTGTATTTAACAAAAGCTCAGCAGGGAATGTTGCAGGAGCACTGCTGTGTGCAGAACCTTAAATTCTGCCATGAGATTCACTGGTTTCCTCCACGAGTTTTGCTACACACCTGTTCTCAGAAAAAACAACAAAAATAGAGATTTTTGAGAATGTTTGTTCCTGACAGAGTGAAAACTAGGACACATCAATACAGTAAATATAAATGCAGTGAATCATATTGGATCAGAACCGGATCGAATTCTGTCAGAGCTGAGCTGTGAGCTGTGAGGTGAAATGAAGTGAAGTGAAGTGGACTGAAATGTTACTCTTTTCTTTAATTTTGTCTTGTATCCTTTGATGAAAACAGAGAATCGCACATCCAGTGTAGTAAATAACTATGCATTAATTTTGCATAATAAGTTTTTTTTACTTCAAATGATATCGTTTCCATAATACAAGTCAGTTTTCTAGCAGAAGCCGTGAGGAACTCAATTTTATGACAATTTGTAGACTACTAGGGGCGATATATTCAAAGAAAAGTTCCAAATAAACAAAAAAGCTCTATCTACAAACTCTTCTTTCTTTCTACAAACAGAAATGTTTCTATCTTCAAAGTAAATTGAAATGCTGATCATTGCCCTGACTAGTGACCTAAGGGCTGATTGAGTGTTATGTTGCCCTGTGAATAGACGCAGTGACTCGCCTCATTTTTCTCTGAGGAATCGTGTGTTTGCCTTCACCCTTGCTGCTTAGTAGCTGTCTAGTTCACTAGAAGAAAATAAAGCAAGTACTAGGTAGATCCCAGTTACTGCTATTAATATTGCTTTAGATGTTTAAATCGAACACAATTATTTAATGTTACGTGCAAAATATTAATTCTGTGCCCCATACTGACCCCAGTCTGCTGAGAAAATGGTCTAGAAACACCACGGCTTACAGAACATGTATTTATTTTGTTATTGTATTGTATGTACACAATACTGCCAAAAGTTTTAGGACACCCCTCCAAATCATTGAATTCAGGTGTTGTTTTTCAGGGGTTGGAGGAACTTGAGTTCTGACCTCAACCCCAAAGAACACTTTTGGGATGAATTAGAGCAGAGACTGTGAGCCAGGTCAACACTGGTCAAGTTCCACCACACCAACCTCGCTCATCCATGTCTTTATGGACCTTGCTTTGTGCCCTGGTGTGCAGTCTTGTTGGAACAGGAAGGGGTCATTCCCACAAATTCGGGAACATGAAATTGTCCAAAATGTCTTGGTATGCTGAAGCATTAAGAGTTCGTTTCACTGGAACTAGGGGGCCGAGTCCAACCCCTGAAAAACACCTGTATTCAATGTTTTGGGTTTCAATTTGGGGGGATGTCCCAAAACTTTTGACAATATAGTGTATCATGTGCTTGTGTCCTCCCTCTCACTAGGGAGCGCCATCACCATGTGGGACTGCTGATTGCTATGGGTGGGGCACTTCCTGGAAGTGGAGTTGGAGTGCAAAAGAGAAGAGGAAAAGGAAGATGGTGGACTCTTATGTTAATTCTAAATGTGTGTAGTGTTATAGAGTAAAAATGTA